>NW_027108463.1:30586-36102 GCF_000696795.3 Halyomorpha halys
TAAAATATGATTTCCCATAGTTTATATATGATTTGATATTTCTATATTCAATATATCCTCCAAATTTTCATCTCTATTTTGGTAGAAGCAGATATAATCTGCAGATGAAATAATTATTGTTCTTTTGATTATTAATATATTTACAAAAAAACACAAATATTACAAAATTTTGATTAGCACCTTGATGGTTTTTTTTATTTTTACTAAGTGTTAATGTTGTTAATTAAAATTGAATTATTTGATTGGTGTTATATGATACTTCCGATAAATAAATTTTTATATCAAAATATATCTTTTAGAGGCATTCTAAACCATTGTTTGGATACTTGATATTAATTTAATGTAATAATTTTATCAAAGGTGGCAGTGGATAGGCAGTATACCGTTACTGTAGCCCATCTCAGCTTACACAACAAGAATGTTGTGTACTTTGAAAGATGCTAATTGCTCTATTCCACTTTTAAATTAGGAATTCTTACAATATTTAATGAGATACATATGTGTCTTTTACAAGGTAGTTTGTAGTAACAAATTAAGAGGTAAATATTTGTTGAATTTATTTCATATCATTGTTTACACTTATTTAATTTGAAAAAATAAATTGAGATTGAAGTAGCTAAATATTTATGTCTAGACATTCTGTGGAAAAGAGAAAGTGTTAGCTCTTTCAAAGATATGGTACTTTTACATAACCTTCGCCCAAGTACAAAAAATAATTTAAATACTTTTAAAAACAAAACAAATTTATTTCATTGAAAAACAAGAGTTCTACCAGCAGCCTAAATCAGAAACATAAGCTAATAAGTCCCCATTTACAATTTATTGATTCTCAGCTTATGAATCAGAAGGAATTGATTAACTAATAAATTCATTTTAAAAAACTACAAAAGTAAATACAATTTTGATATAAAACCCTGAAATTTAAATTTAAATTATTAAATTATTAAAAGTTTCAAATATCTAAATATTGATGTTAAACTTACATGCATAATTATGTGTTATTATGATTATATTTTAACTACAATGATCATAATGTTGATACACATCAATCAAATTTTTAATATATTAATATGTAAACCGTATATTATATTTTCAGATGTTTTCTCACAGCTTAAACAATAATAATTATACTTTCACATGTTGTATGCAAGTGAAAAAGTACATACAATATACTATGAAACACTGGAAATGATCAGCTACTTTGTTTAATGACTCCAGTCAATAGAAAAATGCAACTCTACTAAAAAAAAAACTAAAAACATAATTGTAAATAAATAAGTAAATAATTTAAAAAAAACTAATTTTCATACTTTATGACTACCTCTGAAAATATTAAGCCTAGTGATTTATTTTAATTGTTGAGAATAACTATTTAATGAAATTTATATCCATACATGAGCTGAGAATCGGTCTGTGTAATGATAGGATATTAGAAATGGCTTTTGATTGGAGCTCACTTGTTTTTCAAAAACTTGATTCTTCTAATAGTGCAGACGAAGGTTTTGATGGTACATACCATACTAACGTGGTGGTCAGACATAACGGTAGCTGCCTGTACGTGCCTCCCGGAATATTCAAGAGCACATGCAAGATAGACATTACATGGTTCCCATTTGATGATCAACATTGTGAGATGAAATTCGGTAGTTGGACCTACGATGGAAATCAGGTATTGATTACATTTAATCAATAAAGATTCATGGAAACATCATTTTATTATGATGTTTTTAAATAAATGAATCAATTCTTGATTTAGAGCTAGATTGCCTCTGAAAAGTTTTCTTTTTGGACCATTTCCTTTTTTTTAGTCAATACTTTTAACATATTTCACATTCAAATTTTTATCATAAAAGAAAATTTATATATATAAATTCTTATTATGATGTGAATTTTCCTAATAGCTGGCTAGCTGTTTGTTATAAATTTGTGAAAGCCAATATTCACTATTAACTATGTATTGAATTTACCAAAAAAATATTCTGAAATAATCGATTAACTATAAATAACATATACAAACATATATAATTTAAAAAAAATATTTTGGTGATTAAATCAAGAAAAAGTAATTTTTATGACATAGCGATTCATACGTCTGCAGATTTAATATATGTTTAGTACTTATTTACTTTTATATTGTAGTTTAAAAGTTATATCCTATTTAGCCATATAAATTAAGCTTAGAAAATTTAATGTCTAATAATCAAGACTGATTGTGGTTAGGCCCAATTATTGGATTAAATATTAATGATCTTTTTACAATAAATATATTTAGTTAGAATATTTATATTTATTACTTAACTTTGTTTAAAAATATACTCTAATTAGAATAGGAAGTACAGGTTTTCAACAGGTTACTTATATAATAGGATAGAAAGTTGAGATTTATTCTCTAGATATGCTAAAAAGTAAATGTTGACCCTCATAGGCCAGAAGTATAAAACTGCCATTGTTTTTTATTTCATTTTATCAAATATTGCTTTTATATACATGACAATCAACAGCTTCATTGGCTTATATAGATTAATTTAATATTAATGAATTAATATTTAAAATCATTGCAATTTTTAGCATGAATTGCAAGGATAAACAAAAATATCAAGAATCTGTTGAAGATAAAAAAGAAATGCATTTATTAAATAAAATAGGGAACAATCTTAGGCTATGATGGTAGTATATAACAGAGCTAGAATATCATCATTCCAAATTCCAATAATAATATGGATTATTTAAAATATCTTTATTTCAAACAATTTACTTGGAACACTTATTAACTTGAACAAAAACATTAAAATAAAACAAATTTGATCCTTTTTTTTCTCTCAACTTTATTCTTTACACCTTTTCCAACATTTCGACTCTCAGGTCATTCTCAAGGATTCCTTCATATTGATGTCATTTTCTTTTTTCAAATCTTAAAAATGCAGGCTAATTGTCTTTGTCCCATATAACCTTTTCTAAATAACTTTTTCCTAGATACCTGTTCAGGTACCTGAAGGTAGGTTCTATTTTAAGTTCCAAATGTGAATGAAGAAAGGAAGAAAAGGTTTAAATCTAGGAAAAAGTTATTTAGAAAAGGTTATATGGGACAAAGACAATTAGCCTGCATTTTTAAGATTTGAAAAAAGAAAATGGCATCAATATGAAGGTATCCTTGAGAATGACCTGAGGGTCGAAACGTTGGAAAAGATGTAAAGAATAAAGTTGAGAGAAAAAAAGGATTAAATTTATTTTATTTAAGAATAAACTAAACCACTCTCAAACAAGAAAATATAAAATAATTAATCTAAAACATTAAAAGTTAATACTGATAAAAATATTAAAATGGGGATTTTGAAATAGTAAATAGGCAAAACCTAAAATTATAACAATGAATATGAATCCTGTACTTTCAGTCCTAGTTAGAATAATACAGAATGTTAAACCTTACAAACAATAATAAACTTTGTAAATCATTAATAATAAAGTGTAGAGGGACAGAAATTACAAATAGCTTGCCAGCTAGCTCACCAAAAAGTCCCTATATTTTCAATTGAGAAAAAATTATTATTTACCAATTTCAGGGAACAATAAGAAAGAACTTTTCAGTACAATGTTAGAGGTATAATTGTGTTGTGGAAAATACCCAAAATTTTTTTGGATATTTTCTACAATTACAGAGAACTGGTAATGGATACTATTTTGCATGGAGCCATAACTTCCTTGGCAACAACTTTGAATATCCTTACTTCCTTCTTTCTCGACTTCATTCTAATTTTCGTGATTATTATATTCGTATTCGGTGCTTAGTAAGCAAATTCAAATAAGAAAATTCTATTCACTTTTGATTTAGTACCCCGACTCAATATACGATTTTTTCCATTAAATAAATATTCCATAAATAAACAGATAGCTAAAACTCATTAAAATTCAAGGTAATTTAAGAATTACATTAGCTATTTTTGTTACTGCAGTTAAGAAAGAATTCGATGTAAACTTAATTGAAAGTTGTCCTTTAATGACTTAGTTCCCAAGCATTATATCTACTATCCTAAGTTTTATAATAAAAAAAATCATAATTTGGCCTATTTGATAACTATTTAAGTGATTCTGAATATTGTTTCTGTTTAAAAGTTAGTTTTGTTACCACCACACTAATGTTCCTCTATTATTTGGGTTCTTGTTAACTAATTAATTAGTTTTACCAACACTATAATAATCAGCTTTGACATTCTCTAAAGACTGAAGGAGAGACCTGACTAAATCAGAGGTCCATCCATCCAATATCTCTTTTAGGAGTCTTTCTTGATTTATGTGATGTACATGAGGCAGCCATATATTTTTCAATACTAGAAACTATGCCTGGTTGTCCCTATACAGGTCCCTAAGTTCATGATCAGTTTTTATGTGGAATTGATTTCCTCCTTTTGTTAGGCCATACATTTTCTCTTTGAATCCTTCTCTCCCACTTATTTAATAACCTTCCTAGCAAGTTGAGGACCCATGTCTCACCATTGCACATTGTTGGACAAAGGACTGTCTTCTATACCCTGATATTTCTGGATACATCTCATTTGAAGATTTTCCTCAGTGATAATTAGCATTTGTTACCATTTTTATCCTTAATTTTATTTATTTTTTTATGTTTGGTCAAAATTGTATTTTTCAGCTCGTTTAAAACTGCATCTTCATATTCCAAAAGTGCTTATAAATGCAAATCGTGAATCCAGTTATTGAAACATCATCAGAATATGTAATGCGTTTGATCATACATTTTTTGTATTAAAGCACTAAACATTGAAAAAGTAATGTTACAAATCAATATTTTTGTTTGTATATTGGACTCTCAAATCAGTTAAATTTCTTTACTTTCTAATATATTTAATATATTATATGTCTGAGTTTAAATTTAAATTTATTCATTCTCAAATTTTCCTAACACCTTTACCTTATTCAAAGTTGTTGCTTTAGGGGGTAAAAAAAAAAAAATATTTTATGCATGTTTAGTAAGTTTTGAATGTTTTAGATATTATGAATAACCAATATTTTTTGAAACTTAATGACTTTTATTTGTTTTTAAACAGTTAGATTTGGTACTTAAATCTGAAGAAGGTGGAGATTTGTCAGATTTTATTACAAATGGAGAATGGTATCTAGTAGGTGAGTAAAATATCATTTAAATGAGATTATTTCCGACCTCTCAACACCTTTATTGAGTTTTACATGTAATTATTCCACTGTGAATGATTTAGTTGAATAGATTTATTTAACAATAATTCAACTTGATTTATAACTTATAAATATCATATTTTAGCATAAATTACTTATATGACTCTCAATAATATATATACATAAGTTACAGACTGTCAGCTGACAGGTCCATATCAGCTGATCGAGGAGAACAGCTGACCGATTGTATATATATAGACGGACAGGCTCCGCAAATAGATGAGTCTTAGAGAGTTTCATTTCACACTCCTCTCTCTCCTATTATTTTTAGTTTCACTTCAGTTAAAGATAACTTATATAATATTCCATAT
>NW_027108463.1:38054-64097 GCF_000696795.3 Halyomorpha halys
GTGCGTGCGTGCGTGCGTGCGTGCGTGCGTGCGTGCGTGCGTGCGTGCGTGCGTGCGTGCGTGTGTGTGTATTGTTGTGATATTTTGCACATCTTGTAAAATAGGACTAAAAATGTTGACTGTACCATGGGTAGTGGATGGACATTGGTAAGGTGCAATACTGGAAAGTAAAAAAAAGGTGTGTTATAGAAAATAGGATTTCTATGTAACCATAGTAAAAGGAAAATATTATTGTTTTTGGTGTATATGAATATGTATGAATAGGAATTGGAGGGATTATGGCTTGTGTTGTGAATTGTTTGTGATTTAAAAGATGGAATTCTTGGGGCCAGTGGATGAACTACCACCTTCTGTGAAAAGCCTGGATATTACAATCAGCAGTTTTTATAATTTAAGTCAGCTACCAGAGCTTGTAAAATATAATAGACCCTTATCTACGAAATAACTTAGGTTTGTAAAAACTCTAAGAGTGCTTTATATTTATTTTTGAGTATAAAATTGTAGCAAATTATTGATAAAAATTGAAAAAAAGACTTTAAAAATACAACTTATAATTTTCAAGACACATTTTTCACAGTCAAACATGTATCAAAACTTTCTGAATTTTTATGTTTCTCGATTCAATCTGTTTCATTACTTACACATGTTAGACTTTTTCTGTTAATAATTTTTCAAACAGTGTTTTCCCACATTTTACTCTCTGTTTTTACTTCTTTTCCTCTGTCCATAGCTTGTTGAATAATCTTTCAAGGGAAGCTTATTGATCATATTGATAAATGAATCCACTATTGGAAAGGAACACAATTTTTAATACATCTATACCTTACAACATAAACAAGAGAACAAGATGAACCTACACCCAGTCAAGGGATGCCATATTAGTTTAGGGCAGACTTACTAATATACATGCAGCATACTATTCAAATTTTACATTAATTATAATATAACATGTGATTCATGTATATGTAACAGATCCCATCATAGGTGTTCCACGGCTTGTGTCCATGAAGATAACTCATTTCTAAAAGATCACATGTGTAATGAAATGTTATAGTATAATATAATTTTTAAAGTTTCCTCTAAAGCCACAAATGAAAATTATATTTTTAAAATGTGAATTTGATTTATTGTTATAAAAAAGCTGTTTTTAATTATTTTAGGAATGCCAGGAACAAAAAATACTATAACATATGCCTGTTGTCCAGAGCCTTATGTGGATGTGACTTTTACAATACAGATAAGGAGACGGACTTTGTATTATTTCTTCAACCTCATTGTGCCCTGTGTTCTAATATCATCCATGGCCTTACTAGGATTTACACTTCCACCTGATTCTGGAGAGAAACTGACGTTAGGTATTTTATCATTTGTAGAAATTTTGACTGTAAAGCCTTACTCTTTGTAAGGTAAAAAATAAGAATTGTTTATTAAATTATTATACTGTTATTATTATTGAACAAATTATTCTGCTATTATTTCTCTTACATAATATTAATAGTATTTATACTTGTGAAATTAATTGTTCAAAGCTTTTATTAAAGCTGATTTATTCAAAATGTACCTAAGATACTTGTTTGACCTGGACTTCATTGCTTTATCATGATCTGTTTTTCCTTAGATTTCATGAATAAAATGTTGATCTTTTATATTAAAATTTACTATTCTATATTTATTGATTTTCCAAATTCAAGAAGATAATAACATAATTTTAACAATAAAATAATGGGGTCGACAGCCAATTTGTTATAAAATTCATTTTTCTCTAATATCATGAATATTTTTATTGTTTTCTAATCTATCTAATCAATGAAGATGGTTTTTTCATGCATTGTGTTGTTATAGAATTTTATTTTCATTCTATTCATATCATAAGATCAGCATAGGTTAAAATACTTGTTTATATACTGGCATTTTCACCTTCATCTATACTTCCCTTTTACTCATTTTAACATGGAGTTCAGCTCTAAAAATATAATTTTAATATGTCCTTTTAAAACAAATGATATTAATTAAGTTATGAATTAATTTTTTCAAGATTAAAAAGATCAAACAATTTTTATAGTTTCTTAACAATTTCGAACCAGCAAGCTCTGCCCCCTGGCCACTTTCATCCAGTTTGTTCCTAATTTATGGGAAATTTCATCTCTCCACCTAATGTAAGGTCTTCCTCTACTTCTCACTTGCTCTACCAGTGTCCACTTGGTAATGCTTCTTGACCACCTATTGTTTTTCCTTAATCAAACTTTTTACTTTATTATTCGAAAGGATATCTCAGATCTTTATCATTTCCCTTCTTTTGATTCCCACCATACTTCTCAAAAATTTCATTTACATTGTACTCAATTTCTCCTATATCTTCTTGGTTAGTTCCCAAGATTGTGGGGTAGACACAAGCGTGCAGCACTTTCCTTTTAGGTTGGTAGTAAAATTACCTTAAAGATTTTCTTCAAGGATCAGTATTTGTGCCATTCCGGTTTTAGTCTTCTTTCTAATTCTTCACTATATTTTTTTCTTAAGAAATTTCCTGCCCAAGACAAATGAATTGTTTTGAATATTTTGTAAAAATTTTTCCATGTTTACCAGCTGTTCATTTGTATTTGCAATTTTATTACATTTTCAGTAATTTATCTGTAGACCATATTTATTACTTTTATTAATCAAAACATTGACCATTTTAAGTTTTCTGGTTTTGCTAGGAGGGAATAGCCTTGTTCGCTGATTAGCCAATAGCTGGGATAGCCTGGTATTCATTTGATTTTTCAATAATTTGGTTGAGGAATTATTAATTCTCTATTATACTGAATGATGGACAGAAACCAGCTTGCTTTATATCATGATCTTCATAAATCATATTAATTGTCCTATTTTTCATTATATTATAGAATATTTTACACACAGTTTATGTTAGTGATATTAGTTGATCATTTTCTATGTTGTCCATTGCTCTTTTTTTTTGTGTGTGTTAAATTATGATTTTACTTTCTTTATATTCCTCTGGCATTCTTATTTCTTCCAACACTAAATTGAATATTTTACATGATGGTTCTATGATTACATCTTTTGCTTCAATGATGAGTTTATTTGAGATGTCATCATTTCCAGTTCCCTTCTTCCTTTTCAATTTTTTTTATTTAATTTTCTACTTCTGTTCCCAGAATGCTTGAATTGGCATTTTCAGTTAAATTTTTACTATAAGTATTTTCTAATTTTTCTGTTATATCCTAGTTGTACAGATGTTTAGAGTACTTGGAGATTTCATTAATTATTTTCTATACACTGGTTGTTGTGCCAAGTGGAGTCGTCATTCCATTCATGATGTTTTCTTTAAATAATTTGAAATTCTTAAAATAATAAGGAAAAAAAACCTTCCTACTTTTATTTCATTTTAACCTTTATTTCATGTTCAGGACAATGTTTAGGACAACCCGTCCATTATCTATCTCTCTACAAATTATTATATAGGAGAAGTTAGATCTTATCTTCTAATATAAAATATCATAAGATTTAACTTCTTCTAATATAATAAATTATAGATGGATTAGATGAAAGTTTTTAATACTATAATTTTATATTTTTCTTATATTTAGACAGTCAAATTTTTATTTTATACATAACCATAGTTTCTTCGAATTCAATTTTCATCATTATTTTATTTTTTTCCCATTAATTTCAAATGAAAAATATCAAATGCACCCTTTCCTTCATTCCAACTCTCCTTCCTCCTTTCTCTTCACTATATACAACCCCTTTTTCTCATTTGATTAATATCCTCCCTATCTGCCATGTTAATTCCCAATCCCTCCGTCCACATTTTGATGAATTTCTTGATTAATTCCTTACTAAATCCAATCACATCATTTCTGAAACCTGGCTCAAACCAAACACTCCTTCTTCTTCCGTTACTATCCCTAATTACACACTCATACATCATGATCAGGCAGACCGAAATGGTGAAGGAGTCGGTCTGTACATTCATGACAGTCTGAGACTCAAAATCCTTTTCAAATCTCCTGCTCCTGAAACTCCATACCTAGAGTACCTATTCACAGAAATATCCTCCGCCTCTTCTACTCTGCTATACGTTGTTTTCCTCCTCATGTTAAATTCTATAAAACCTTTGAATCCTCTCTAGTCACTTATGTTCCTCGTTATAACAATATTATTATTGCTGGTGACTTCAACACTAACCTCCTCCCTGACACTCCCGATAAAACTTACCTAGTAGAACTAGCATATTCCCTTCATCTATTCATCGTACTTTTTAAACCCACCTTATACCTAGTTTTCTAACACCTTAATTGACTTTTTTATAGTCGATTCCCAACATAGTTTACTCTCCTCTCAAAATTCAATATCGTTCCTATCATATCATGACCTCATTGAAATCTCCTATAATGTTCCCCCTTCTACCCTTATCTCTAAACATGTCTCCTGGCAAAACCTCGATTCCATAACCCAAGAAATCATCAATCCTATACTCAATTCACTATCCAGTTCCATACCATCCATCTATTCCTCCCACTCAATTGACAAGATGGTGGAATGCCTCTCATTCAGTCTCCTAACCTTCCTTAATCAACTCGCACCTCTTAAATCCTCTACTTTCAGACACTCCCCAGCCTCTTGGATAAACACTGAAATTCGGGAACTGATGAAAAGAAGAGACACTACCAGAAGACGCTTTAGAAGCACTAGACATCCAAATGACTATACCACATTCAAGTCCCTTAGAAACCTTACCCAGTCCTCCTTACGCCGTGTTAAGGCAAAGCACTTTCATAATATCCTTTTCCAAGCCCCATATCCTAAAACTAAGTGGAAAATACTAAGGAAATTCTCTATCACCAACTCCACATCCTCCTCTCACTTGACAACTTTAATGCATTTGTCAGTGACACCCCTCTGAACGAGACTGAGACCCTCCCATCTTCCCGTCCTATTCATCAAACTCCATTTAACCCAAATAGGTTCTATTTCCTTCATATAACACCTGATAACCTAATAGCCTCGGTACTCAAATCCCGAACGAATGATGTTGGACAAGATCAAATTCCTGTAAAAATGATAAAACTAAGCCTACCTACCATCCTTCCTGCCCTTCTACATGTCTAAACTGTTCTCTTCAAAACTCCATTTTTTCCTTAGCCTGGCTACGTTTCAGTTCTGTTTATTCCACAGAATCGGCATTGCTAAAAATTTCCCAAGACTTCTCTTTATTCCTCTATTGACCAACCAAAAATCATAATCCTTGTCCTCTTTGACTTTTCAAAAGTTTAACTCTGTTGATCATACAATCCTCCTTTCAAAACTACACAATATTTCCCTTTCCAATAGTTCCTTGAACTGGTTTCACTCCTTCCTTTCTCCGTGCTCCCAAAGCGTAGTTGTTCTTAATAAACCCCATCATCACTACTTCTCTCTCACAGTATTCTCAAGGTTTGTTTCTCTCACCAACCCTATTCTCCATATATATAAATGACTTACCTAACACTATCCACCACTCCCAATATCATTTGTATGCCGACGACCTACAAATATACAAATTTTTTCATCCTTCTAACTTGATCAAGGCATCCAGAACGACATTGACAATATACTCTGTTGGGCTTATTATACCTCAACAACATACCTATCCAGTTTCAAAACATCATAAAAACCTAGGAGTAACCTTTGATCAGCACTTAACATGGAATAGCCACATTTCCCAAATAACTCGAAAAACCATCTCAATCTTTAAACAGCTCCTAAGATCCCATGATTCATTTCCTTAAAGTCCTCATCACCTTCTAGTACTTTCTCTTATTCTCCTACATTTTGACTATAAATTCCTAGTGTATGGAGGAATATACATCGAACAAGGAAAGCGACTAAAAAGACTAATGAACTGCTTTACAAGATTCATTTTCGTTATTCCTAGACGTTCCCATATCTTACATTACTATTCTGAGCAAAGCTGGCTCTATCCAGCATCCAATACCTCCTTGGCACATTTACATTCCTAACCCTAATAACCAAAGAATCTTCCTGTATCATTGGCCTCCTATGTTTCTCCATTTACATATTAAACACAAAATCCCAACCTACTGATCTCTATATCTCTACCTACAGAACTGCCTCCTTTTAATAATCCTTTGCTGTCTGAGCTACCTCATTTTGGAACTCCTTACCCAACATCCATCATCCGTATAGCTTCCTCCTTTACATTATTAAAACATCAACTATATATCCATCTCCTAGACTATCAAACTTGTGAATAATAGAATACATTATAAGTGTAGATAAATATATATTTTTGTTCGTATTTTATTTAATTTAAATATTGTTATAAATCCATTTAATTATGTTCAAAAGTTAATGTAGCCAGACAAAAGCTGCTGAAACTGTTCCAAATTGTTATTCTTAGGGGACCAAGTGTCCCAGAATAAAGATTGATTTTCATTCATTTATTTATAAGTTTGGTACAAACAAAAACATTTTTAAATCTACACTAGGTTCCTATAGTATTTACCCAAATTCTCTCTTCCTCTTTTGCAACTACAACTTGTTTTTTAATCATTAGGGGAATTCATGATCTTTAGTTTAACATATTAAAGCGTGTTAAATGGAAAAACTCATGATAAATGGAGAAATATTTCCATCTTTTACCATGTTAAAACGATATAACATTTAACATGGTTGAGAGTGTTACTAGGTCTATTAAATGGAGAATGACATCACACAACCGACCTGGGTCCTGTTTCATAATAAAGTATAAACTAATACTATTAGTCTTGTCGATTTGACTTAATACAATTACACTGACTTGTACAATAGTAACTTGTACTTTAGTACTTTTTAATTCCTGTAATATCACTAATAGTCCTCCCTATTATGAAAAAAATAAGTATAACTGTAATTAACTCGTTGTTTCTATACTTGTATTTTGAACTAATACTGTTAGCTTTCATTATGAAACAGGACCCAGATGAGCTTGTCACTATTTAACGTGAAACGTTGGCTCAATAAAATAGTATATTCTACTATTTGAGTTTTTTTTTACTGCACCCGGACCATATTCCTTTCATCATTGTCACTATTTTGTTTGTTGTGCTAGGTTACTTGCTTATAGTTTGTATTTGGATTGTGTTAGTATTGTTTTGGATGTTTTTATAACTAATAAAGCAATGGATGACAATGAAAATAATGTAATGACAGTTGTTAATTAACTCATCTTGGTTCTCTTCCTCACCAGTCATAAAATCAACAAGGCACTCAGTGACCAAACTTTCACTATTCACTCACTTTAGGCATGTTGTAATAAATTACTTTAATAAAAACTTAGAAATAAAGAATAACATGAAGTTTTAGAAGGAAAAGTTATAAAACAAGTTACTCAGAAAATCTGCAAGGAACTTTTATGCATTTAACATTTAACATGACTTTAAATAGGATTGCTCACAATCCTATACTTATAACATTTAACATGGTAAAACATATTACATTTAACACAAAATCATGAATACCCCTATTGTAACTTCTGAGAAATTATTTATGTCAGTACAAATATGATTCAAAGCACCTGAGTTAACACTAAATAAGTAGCTTCATTAATTTTTTAAAAAAATTGTGATTATTTAGGGGTTTTACAAATATTACACCTAAACATCCTCCCAGACTCTTTTCTTATATTTATCTATTGTTATATTTGAAATTCATTTGTAAAATCAGATCTGTAGTTATTGTTAGTTTTGTGGAAATTAGCTAACTGATTGTTACTTTTACAAATAAAGCAGTTTTTTTTAATCAAGGAAAGCAAAAGCAATAACTTTTTCAGTTTCTTGTTCATTAGACTTTCTTGCTTCCTTGCACTAAACTAATTAGTTTTCCAACAATCTTTTCTTTAGGTTTAGTAATGTAACTACTAAAATGATCATAATTACTGAGTAGAATAGACATTAATTTAGACATTTTCATCGAGTTATTCATTTTATCAGGAGGCAATGAATTTAAGTACTATTAGGGTACATAATCAGTTCAGAGTTTTATTTAAATTTTTTAAAAAATCCATTAAGAAAGTTTTTACTTGATTATTAAATCTTTCAAAAATTAAAACTATTTTGAAAACTCTACTATAAACACATTTCATGAGGTGAGTTCGATATTTATCAATTGTTGACATAACTGCTTGCATCTTAGCATCTTTCCAATCCAAATATATGAAGTACAGGTTGAATTGGTATCAGGCAAAGGTGTATACATTAGGTATCTTTATAAGAAATATTAAATATCACTGTAATATTATTTTTTTCCCTTCAGTTTAAAATCATTTTCAGGTTAAAGAGTGAGTATTACTGTTATTTAAACTAAATTAATGTCTTGTATAATAAAAAATAAATGAATAAAAATATCTTTTAAAATTGGGAAATGCTTGCTCATAGAATAAATAATCTTCAGTCAAAAGTAGAGAGCATGGAAATTCATTAATAGGTTTTTTTAATACCTTTTTCACTGAAGTGAGGTTTAAAATAACTGAAAACTAATTTAATTTAGTCAAAAATGACATTATTGGTTTTTATTAATCTCATAAGTATGTGTCTGAGGGTATGCATGAATAGTAATACTTTGTAAGAATTATTTTATCAATTGTTATAATTGGATATGAATTAATTTTTTAATTAGAAATAGTTATAATTTACAAGTTTAGGTTGGTTTATGCAGGTCAGCCACATAGTTGAACATGATTCACACAACCAGGACAAACTGTGTAGACTGCTCATTTCTATGAAATTTACAAGTGATGAGTTAAAAATTATATGTCTGCCTACTTTTCATTTAATTGATGATTTTTCCTTATTGATTGTTCCAAGTGTCCAAAAATACTGATTCTACGAACTAATAATTATAATTAAACAGCTTTTTAGAATTTGATTTCAGTCCTCTTCTCTTTACTTTCTTATTCATTTTTTTGTGACAGAGATTGTCATTTAAATGGAAGAACCACCTTACCGATACCTAACCTCTTAAAATGAAGAATGTAGACAGAGCAGTAAACTTACCACCTTAATCCATTGTTAACTATCTTAAAAAATACTATGGAACTTCAAACCAAAAGGTATGGATTCTTTCATGATTTTATTTTGAGTGACTGCTCTTTTCCAAGAATACAAATTTTTGCCTCATGCTTGAATGGTAAATGAATGTAGCAAGGAATTCTTTAACCCATCATCTATTGGTGTAATTCTCGCAGTAGTTTTTTGCTTTCTAACACTTCATCATTTTCTCTCTTAATGGTTGATGAATACTGATTTATTTCTCAATAATTATAAAAATATCTAACTATTTTACATTTTTACATACCTGCTTAAAAAAAAAACTATATTTACTCAGGTTATTTGTATGGAGATATTTTATTCTACTCTTAGGTTTACAAATATTGAATCAACAGTGTTTACCAATGTGGCTGAGCCTTGCTAAACTGCCTTTATAAAATTGTTAAGTGACCAAAAAAAAAACTAACATTCAGACAGAGGTGAGTAACTTAGATTCTCTCCTAGCTTATTGTTACAAACACAGGTGTCAATGAAATGCCACTATGAGTAGATATGGGGAATTTTTCAGGTGTGACTATACTTTTGTCGCTGACAGTCTTTTTGAATCTTGTAGCAGAATCGATGCCTACAACATCAGATGCAGTGCCTTTAATAGGTAGGCACTCATATCGGCACCAAAGGGGGTGAAATGTGTTGATACTTGGTGCGAAAGGGGATATTTAAGCTTGTGGAAAAGTTTGGTCATTCTAGTTCAGTATGAGGAGGATTTTGTTTTTATTTATTTATTTGTTCCCAAACATTTAGAACCAAGTGTTTAAAGTGAAGCCTATTTGTGTGAGTATGGGTGTATGGAAGGCTCTAGGACAATATGAATACAGCTTACTCATTGATATTCCTTAATTATGTATTTGACATGCACCCTTAAAACGCAGTTAGCTATAAAGGATGGTGCATCATTTGTCACTGTTAAACATACCTTAAAATAATAAAAAATATTCATTATAAATAATTTTCTACCCTGAATAGGTAAAAACTGTCTCTGTTAAACAACACCCATATTTGTAACAATAGTAGTTAGGTTTATACCTTTATTGAGTCAGAAAATTTTTAATGATATTTGACCAATCTATAAAAGCATTCTACAAAAGTAGAATTACTAATACCTTTTTCAATAACTATTTTATAACTCTTATTAGATGGTCTACTACATGTTTCTTTCATTCCAAAATTCACTAAAATTTCAAAGTTTTTCAATTTTCTATGTTCATGATTATTTAATTTTAAAATAAATTTTTGGTAAATTATAGTTAGGTATCAAGGGAAAGAAAAAATTAAATTAATTTTTTGTTCTTAATAACTTTCTGCCTTAAATATAATGATTATAAAAATACTGGACACAGAATTCATAAATAAATGAGCTCGGAACTTTGTTAAATAAAACATGTTGAATATTGGTTCAGGATCAAAGAATTTGGATGTCAATTTTTTTTTTTTTAACCCTTAAGTGAGAAAAATTAGATGGTTGGGGCAAATAATTGATAAATATAAATGTTTAAATAAAAGTATATTTATTCAATGTATAAAATAATACAAAAATGGATTATATAAATAATTAAAAAACCATAGATTCTGGAAACAATATTCCTCTGTCGAAGCCTGGGTGCAATTTTAACTAAAGCACTTTTATAACAAAATTAAAAAATAAGTTATATCCTTTAAAAAATCAACAAGTCAGTAATTTAAAACTAAAGTATGGTATTTATGTTAAAAGAAACAAAACAATAACATCAAACTGTGGTATGGCATTGATCTCTCACATATTAACCACCTGAGCTATTTTCAGTATAGCCTGTCGTACATATTTTATGAGAGCTCTTCAATCAGATATTGCTATAAGAGCTATCCAAATGCTTTAAATCCAAATAAAAGTATATTTATTCAATGAACTTACCACTTCCAGGAAGTTTACCAAATAATTCATTCAATTTGCATATTTATTTTAAGTTTATGACATATAACAAATCTGAAAAAAATATAAAAATAAATTATTTGGTAAAATTACTGGAAGTGGCAAGTCCATTGAATAAATATATTTTTATTTAAAAATTTACATTTATTAATTATTTGCTCAAGTTATCCAAATGTTCACATTAGAGGATTAAAAAAAAGCTGACATCCAAATTCTTTGATCCTGAACCAATATTCAACATGTTTTATTTAAAAAGGTTCCGAGCTCATTTATTTATGAATTGCGTGTCCATTATTTTTATAATTATTACATTTAATGCAGAAAGTTATTAGGAATGAAAAATTAATTTCAAACATACTCAGCTTGATTATTTTTCATAAATTACGTTCATTTCTTATCATTACATTTGCAGTTGTTTAAATTACATTCTTTTAGGATTTTCTTATTTACTACAGTTATTAACATTTTTATTGAACAATAAAACTCGTGTTATTTTTTTTATGCAGTAAGTATTCTAAATTTTTATTCATTATACAGGATGCTTAATTTACTCAACATAACATTCCACATTGAATACTTAATAATTACGGCAATTTTGGGGGTTCATTCATTAACATTAAATCAAAATAACTTTGGTGATTGCTTTATGATTAATTGAAATTGGTAAAACAAATGTCTTATTTATTTATTGAAAATAAATAAATAAGACACTTCTAATATTCAATTCAAATATTTGTTGCATAAAGTTTATAACCTTATTGATTTAGATCAATTTAAATTAAGATTTGCCAATCAAATCTTGCCTATTGTAAACAAATTTTTAAGTTTTTTTAAGCATTCTTCGTTATTTCTTAAAGTTTACTCTTATAGAGACCCTGTTGTTGTTTATATGTTTTTCTCTATGATATTTTGTTACTATTACAGCGTCTTCTAATTTTTTTCTAAACCTTTGTGAATTTTTCAAAATGGACTGATGGGAAAAAATTGTTAAAAATTAACTTAATTATCTGTTTAATAATTGTTATTATACAATAGAGGTATACTAATAACCTTCCTGATTATTCATCACTTGTCCAGAAGAACTAACTACAAATACAATATATATATATAGGTATTAAATATAATTAAGATATCTCATTTTGAATCTTTGTGAGTATATTATGGTTATTAAACTTTTTTTTAAACATTTTATTAATTACAGTTTGATTGCTATTAACTAAATTAAATTTAATGGTTAAAATAACTTTAGAAAAATTATAGTCATCAGGAAATCAGATTAGAATTAGAAAATTACAAACCCCCGTTAATTTTTTGTCATTTTAAAATCATAATAGATATGTAAATAAAATATTGAGTTAATGCAATCTAGTTAATATTAATACTTATCTGTGGTATCAATGTTCAGTGTTATGTTTGCATTCATAAATACAATATTAAACTATAATAACTTATATATATGGTCAAGTAAACATTTTATAAATTTATTATTATTGAAAATTAAAACTTCATCATATACTGTGAAATAAGTAAATAATTAAACATCATTTTATCATAAATTTCTTAATATATAACTTGTCATAAAATGTTTGTTTAATTCTTAATCAAATTTTTGTAGAATATATTATTTTTTTATGAGAATACATCACAATGGATTAATTAATATATTTTTTTCATTATTTCAAGTCCAATCAACTATCATATCTATGGAGTCAAGTCAAATAGATAATATATTAGCTTAAACAAGATGTATCAATTTTTTGTGAGACACACAAACCAACTTTTCAGGTTGTGAATTAACCTACCCTGTAATTTGATGGTTTATGAAATTTTATGCTCTAATGTAGTATTCTGTTTGTTTTTGTTTTAAGTAACTTTATTTTACCTATTTAATTTACATAAATTTTCAGATTTGATGGAATTACAAATGGGGTGCAAACAGCACTTTATTAATTATTTTATTTTATTTAAAATTGAATTAAGGTTTAAGTATACTAAATGAAAATGGATAAAGTTTGTGTATAATATCTTTCTCACCCACCACCTGTCCCTATGGGCTTCCTAATTTACTAACATATACCATTTAAAACATTTCTTTGGTGGAACTTTAGACAAATTGAAAAAGGCCCTACTAACACGAAACATTGGTTTTGTTGCAGGGGTCACCATATTACTCTCGTTGACTGTGTTTCTCAACTTAGTGGCAGAAACGCTTCCCCAAGTGTCTGATGCAATACCCTTGCTAGGTTGAGCCCCTTCTGTTTTTCTGTCTCTTTTTTCTCTTTCTGTCTCTCTTTATCTTTATCTCTGTTTTATCGTTCTATTTTTTTCTACATAAATTTATAATATTGATATTCATCTCTTTCTAAAGCTATTATTTACTTATTTTATTTTATTTATGTTGTATATTTTATTTATGTTTATGTGATAATGATGACTGTTGACTGTTCTCCTATGGTACTTGGTTCGTGGAGGATAAATGCTTTTTTTCCTGCTAAACCTTATTATGTGTTAGCATCCTGGCTTGCGACATACTGTAAATCTATGGTAAGGCCATGAAACCAGTTTGAATCAATTGTAATATTTATTATTTCTTTAAGCCAACAACATGAAACTTATATTAAAAAATAAGAAATATCAACATGCAGTAATGTTATAAATTAGAAAAATTTATCTTCATTATGCCATAATAAGATAATACATATTACTAAGGGTAAATAATGTCAAAGATATCGTTTGACCTCACTACTTAAGTTAGCTTATTTGGTATTACTGATGGTAGGTTAATGTGATGTTTCATAGCCATTTTTTTTTCTCAAATTTCATTTGTATGATAATGAACATCAAAAACATAGGAAAAATTACTTGCAACTGATACTCTTAAGTTTCAATCAGACTATAGCTAAAAATTGTGATCCTACAGCTCCTTAAAGTAGATAAATAAATTATAATCATCTTAAAACTAATCAAAACAGAAAACAATTATTATATCAGAAATTATATATATATATTTAATTATTATTTATGTAATCAGTATGTTAGATGATATCTTATCACAGACATGTGTATTTTAAAAATAAATTCCATTTATAGCATAATGAGGTGTTACAGCGTTTATTTACAGCCTAGTTACTTCTCACTGAAACTTCACTAGTACAACAGTCCTGGCCTCCTTGAGGAGTCTTTACTGTGTGTGTGTGTGTGTGTGTTTGTAAGTACAGTTGAACTTGAATATCCCAACTTTGCATAACTCAAATATATGTCTCACTTTAATTTTTTTTTTTCTTGCCCCATAATGCTTGGATAAATGAAGATAATTCAAACAAAGGTTTTACAGCTGAATTTAAAAGTAACCAATCCCTCCAAATTATTTCAATTTCCATTACTTACAATTAGTATGGAAAAAAAAAAAAACTACCACTACAACCTATCAAAAATGTTTGGATTTGGCACTTCATAAGCCATTTAATTCATAAGTATTGATATCCATTGATTACAGATGTCCATTGAAGCCATCTCAATCATCAGGTTCCCCTTCCCATGATAGTGAAGGATCAGATGTGCCCTAGGAACCCATCCCAGAGTCAATTCATTTAGATAGAGGAGAAATTAATTTCTGCCATTAGCTTGAGCTGAACCCAGGACCAAGAGTTTTGGATCCAGTCTCTTACCAACCAAGCCACCTCACATACTTAAAAATAAAATTTAGTAATTTTTACATTCCAAGCATTCCTTAAGACAAAGTATGAGTTAGTTGGGATGCCAAAAAAGGCCCTAAAAAATAAATAAAATGTAAAACTGCTGTATGTTTATTCCATCATCTTTTCATGTTTTTGAATTAGCTTCCCTTTAATTAAAATTAGACACCCTGAAATCCATTGTTGGTTATTCTTATAAGATATAAATAAATTTAACTGTTTATTGTCTATTCCTGTCTCATATTAAAATTCATGCCTTACTACTGGTTTCAAGGCAACATCCACCATATGGATTACTGTATGTCAAATCCTACGTTTGCTGTAGTTTGTTGACACCCAACCACAATAAAACATATCCAGAGCCAATAAATTTTAAACCATTACTGAACATGTCATTAATTAAATTGTTATTTCCATTATAGAATAATTAAATTTTTTTACATGGTCGCTTCTTTCAACGTATGCATCATAATAGCTTGTTCTTAAGTAGATATAATCATTGCATTTGAACTATGGATTGATTTTGATTGTTAAGTGTTTATCATAAATGTATTCAGCTTAATTGAGTTAAAGCTGTTGAATATTCTTTTTAAAAAGTCTGTTTAATATATGATTGTTTTTGCCAGTTTTTTGTTTATTTATTTTGTTTTTTTGTTTTATTTTCCCAACTGTCCTTACACATAAGAAACATACTCTATTCCTCCTTACAGAAAAGAAAACAAAACACAACTGGACTGATACTTTATATTTGTATACCACTATCTTTGGTTTTGTATGCGTATGTACATGTGTTGTGTGTGTGTGTATTTGTGCTCATTTTTGCATATTTCACCTACAAAAATAATTATGGTTAATCAAATTTATGAAACAATAATTTCAGTAATGGTGTAGTTCATTCCTTCATAGCCTACTTTTCTCATTGATTTTTTATTTATTTCACCCCTTTAAATCTCTAAAACTTTGGAAAAAGGCTTCTTAATTGCCATTAAACTTTTCAATTCACTCAACACGTTTTATTTAATTTGGGAATACTTATATTTTCTAAAGGATGAACAGGGGAGAATAATATTTTACTCAAAGACTTTCAAAAGTGAACAATAGATATAATATTTAGGAATTGAGTTTAACCTTAGAGTATTTGTGTTCCAGGTGTGACTATTCTCCTCTCTCAGACAGTTTTCCTACTCAGGCTTGCTCAGGTGTTACCCCAAACCTCAGATGCTGTACCAGTTTTAGGTTAGAACCCCAGCCATATACAAAGCACAGAGCCTTCACCAAATCATTGACATAAATAGCAGGACTAATGAAATTCCATCTTGTTATTTGTTTAATTTAAATAATTAATACAAATATTAGAAATATTTAAAATTCTTCACAAAATAATTTTTGTGATTTTTTTACTTATAAATGTGAATAAACATGCAAATAAATAAAAAACTAAACTAAATAACTACAAAATTATTACTTTAAAAAATATAGATGATATGGTTAATTGGTGTTGGGAATTTTATTATCATATCTGATTGTATCACATGTAATATCAATTTTGTCAGGTGACATCAATATAATATGAATGAGTATAATATCATTTTATGAGTTAATCAAAATATGCTCATTGTTTATAAATTATCTTAAACAAACTGTTTTTTATAAATTAGTTCCAGATCTTGGAGAACAAAAGTCAGTCACCAATTTGGCTGGTGGATACGGTAGAAATTTAATTTTCAAGCCTTGGAGCTTTTGTAATGTCAATCTTGGAATGGATAATCATCAATTGCAAAGGATTTTTACCCACGTTTACTCTTCAAAGTTAAAATTATGATCATATTCACTAATTAATAAAGTGTTATTATATTCATCCATATTTTATTAATACCATCTTTATTTCTGATATATCATGTGATTCAACTACACTCACACACTCAGAGGATGTCTTTGTAATTACTTAACTCCACTTATTATTGAGTTTTATTTTAAACAAAGACTTGCTACCATCTCAGTGATTAAAAATTTGAGAATCGTACAATATTTATCATATCATTCATATTAATTTAAAATTCCTCTTTTGTATACCATATTCTGATATTCCATGAGTTTAAACAAGAAATTTAATTTAATTGATTTTTTTTTTAAGAGTGTGCATTATAACTAAAAAATCCAATATTGATATTTTCTAATAAAACATGCAACCCGTGACATATGCCTATGTATTTCAGTGATTTCCGATCATGTAATTATATAGATTTTCAACAAATCATATCTCCCTTCTCAGAATAATTGAGTTTTATAAATAATGTGTATATTATCAGATTAAAACTCAATTAAAGATGAAATGGTTATTAGGTTATTTTTGGGAGATTTCAAAACTAAAGGCTCAAGTCTCCTAAATTGATGTAAATTACTAATTTGTTAATATTTTGGTGAATTGAGAATTCATGAGGACTTAAACTTTGTCTGGGACTAAAGCTGAGACCTGAGATGAGGCATGATGTCTAGGGTTTCTGGCCTACATTAAGTTTACTATGTTACCAGCTACCTGGAATGCACTAACATAAGTGATGAATTATTTGTCCTAGACTTTTATTTAAATATATGAAGAAACATTAAAATTTTAGTTTTAATGATGCCTGATTCTGGATGAAATTTGACGGGTTGACTGATTAACTTTGACTTGAGTTTTTTATTTTAGAATCCTCAAAAATTATCCAACCATATTAAAAATTATCTCATTGTTCCATTATTCATTATATTAGATATTCTAATTAAAATCCAAATATGTAGTAAAAAAATGAGGAGCTGTTTCTGAAAAAATGCAGTTAATAAATACCACATTTTTGCAGTATGTAGATGTTTGCTAAATAGATATTATTGAATTTCAAAACTGGTTACAAAATTAAGAGGACTACCTCTTACAGTTTATCTTAAGCTCAAAAATAAGTAGGAGTAAGTAGACACTGAGACATGACATGTATGTACAGATATTTCTTATTTATGATTAATAGTTCATTAACTTGATTTCATAACAATATATTTGAACAGTTCTTAATTAGGGGTAAAAGAAATAAACTTACCTATCTAACAAAATTTTCAAATAATTATTCTTCTAATTTATATAATTCTTCAATATTAATTTTAGTAGTAATTATGAAAGTTACTGTAGGAAAATTAAATTATCTTAGAAATCTGTTTAGGGAATACTTATAGATTTTTCATTCTTTTAAAGTCAACACATCCTTCATTTTTCATTCATTTCTTCCTTTTTTGTTAGTTATTGTTTACTTCTTATTTAAGAAATATAACTAAAAAATATTTTGTATCATTCTATAAATTTTAATATTTTTGTATACAAAATTGTGCTTTCAATGAATATAAAGTAAATTTAATCATAGCTGCTTTCATTCTCATTAATAAAGAATAGTATTTTGAGCTTATAAATATCAATAGAAAAATTGCATGATGGAATGAAAAAATAATTCTTATAAGTGAATATTATATAAATTTCAATAATATATGATTTCGTAAGTACTTCATAAATATATCTTACACTAAATCATGAATTTATGCATAATTAAATATCATAAATAAAAAATAGTTAATCATAAATGATCATCCATTCAAAAAAGCATGAGCATGATATATAATTTATATTTATATATACATATATATATATGTTTGAAGACTAATTACAAAATAATTCTTAATAATAAAATAAATTATTGTTACATGAATGTATAAATTAAATGAAACATTTCTAAACATTTTGTAAGATGTTTGTGCATATAGGACACTGATGGTGAATGGCTCTGAATTCTTTTCAATATCCTTTCCTTTTTCCACTATTGGCACAAATGCACCTTCTCCTAAAACTATCCTTTTTGAACTTTTCATTCGCTAGAACCACTATTTTTATAATTATAAAAATAAATAGCTGTTCACCAGTACTATTTATTTTAAAATATATTTTTTCTTATTAACTGTACCAATATCACCCTGTTTCATCTTAGTAAGTGTTCTAAAATATATGTAAAGGATTTCATAGGAATCAATATTGAAATACTTATTTATTACCTTTGCATGTACTTATCAATAAAAAATTTAAATTAAAAAATAACTGTTTACTAAACTACTGTAATTTATATATATATTATATTATATTTAAATATTTACTTGCACTATTGCTATTAAATGAATGCCAAGTTAACATTAGCACTTATATGTATCAATTTTTTATATCAAGATTGATATTTCTTAAATATTTAACTACAGGCAAATTTAGAGATTTTTCTGTTGTTTTAAAAATTTTTTGTTGCTATTTATTGTTAAGAAAACATTTGATTAGTTTATGTTGTTTTATATAATCAAAATTTATTTATTTATGTAGTGGTAATTGGTGATGTTTCTAAAAATATCTGAAGCAACCAGGTGAGCTTTTGTGCACAGTTTTATTATTATTCACTTATTTTGTATTTTCGAAACACTTTATTTTATGTTTTATATTTTTCTGTTTTAACTTTTATTCTAATAAACCTCTTCCTTAAAATCAACTAAAAAATTAATTAATAAAAAGCCTAAATAAAATGTATGACCCTCCAGCTCCAAGTATCAATCAATTTGGCCTCCATGTATTAATAAATGTTTATCAGAATAAATATGTGTGGATATATTGTTTTGATTGCAGTATATTAATTTTTTGTTGATGTTAACAGAAATTTCGTTGTCCTCCTCTTTTCATTGTTTTGATGTAAAACGAAATAATCTAAAAATTATTTTAAGATAAATGAATTCTTATAACTTGTTTAACTTAGGTACAATAAGTCAATCTGGACAAAAAAAAAAAATAGCTGATTTAATCACACCAAACAAAAACGAAATATCTATAATATAAAAAAATAAAATTGAATACAAAATCTCTCTAAAAACTTATACTAATAAATTAAATTAAAACTTTTAAAAACTAATTGTTGAATAATTTGTAATAAATAAAATTTTATCTTTTGTTTTAAAATTGTTTTGTATAAAATTTCCATGTGCGCTTGTTTAAATAAATTTTGTAACCAAATAAAAATAATGTACAATTTGTCTTTAAAAGCCTTAATAATAAACATTTCAGAACCAAGGGGTTAGTATCAATTAGATAATGTTTCATTTATGTCTTTCCATTTACTTTCCAGCTCAGCTATACCCTGTGGAGTATTAGGCTAAAACCTCTGTAGTCAGGAGAAGTCAATAAGTTAATTAATGGCAGAAAGTCTCCACTGTTGTTATATTCTTAATATTTTATTGTTTTACCTTATCTGACTAAACAGTTATTCTTTCAGAGATTAATGTATCTTGAATTACACTAAAAATATGTGGAAATGGATATAATGAATGTTTATGATTTTTATATTATTGTGTTGTTTTTTTAGTTGATACACTTTTTCTAACTTCTTTTTATCATTTGTAACTTTAATAATTTTTTTTTGTTTGATAGGAATTTTATAAGAACACATAGATATTGATTTAGCTTTATAATGTGGCTTGTATTTCATCCAAATGATTTTGTAGTCTTATTTTATTTTATTTCTGATATTAGTTTATTGCAAAATATATATTAAATTATTTTGATTTGATTGAATATATTTTCAAAATGGTTTTAGGCTACTTATACATTTGTGCTTCATAACTTCCATGGTGAGCTAATAAATTAAGGTTCCTGACCTATCTTGGCATTGAAGTAACACATGATTTATTTAATGTCATATTTTCATACCTACTCCACAGTTTTTTCTGACTAATTGCAGAAAGCACCCTACACTCATCTTTACTTTTGGTTGTTAAATACACTTTAATAAACGTATTATTGAACCAAAAACCTAATTTGAGCAAAACAATCAGCCTCTCACTGATCAAAGTGAAGCTTATATATTTTTTTCCTATGGACTTATCATAAACCAGTGCCAATTGTACCATTTTCTGTAAAACCATGTGCAGCCATTAATAGTGGGTTCACCACCATCTGGCTTCTTGTATAACTTATTAACAAGTTATATGACCTAGATGCTCAAGTATGTGAACAATTACTAAATTTATATATAAAGGTCAATTTCTGATTCATCCTCCTTATAAGAATAATCACTGTAGGCCCTTGATAGCCTCCTGACTTGAAAAGAGGAAGGAAAATTACGTTAAGCTAAATCTTCTACTAAAGTATGTTACCCCTAACACTGATTTTATCATGTGTGTTGGACTCAGTGATACTTTACCCTCGTCCCCACTAGACAATAATTATGATTTAAATATTTCTTCAAGTTTCTGAATTAGTTACAATATACATGCTGCACATATTACAGGGCATGTTCTTATGTTTATTTCATGTTCCCATGATGTTTAATAAATGGAATTGATCATAGCAGAAGTTATATGAACCATTCTAATAAGTAAATATTAAAGCATACAAGGTGGAATAATGTGGTGATAAACTGTGGTTTGATAGATGCTTCCAAAGTCGACTCAACCTTAAAACAAGTACCTGACACTAGTTAGGTGATAATCCAAATAGTAGGAACCCAGCCCTGACCATATTTCAATCCAAAAATAAAATGAAAACATAACTCATTTTTGGAATATTACTGACGTTTTTTGGGGGTTGGAATCGTATAAAAGTTAAAGTATTTTAAACAATTATGAATTTGTGGTTATGTTTGATTAGAGCAATCCAAAAATTTGTTATAATCAGTTGGTGTTACTGGTGAATAATGAGCCTGTTAAGTTTAATTGGGCTTCCAAAATGTCCTGGTACCTTCTTATGGTTGGGGCTAATAATCTGTGGCAGGAACAAAGTAGCTCTTTTGTTTATTTAAAATACAGTAATTTAATTACTTCTTATAACAGTAATTTAATTTGCCATGGCATTAACAAAGTTATGGATTCTAGTTACAAGTCCTACAGCAGAAATATTGATAAGATTACAGCTGTCTGTCAAATTCAACTGTTTTTCAAGTGAAGTGCGCATCTTTACAATAGTGTCGAGTTCACTTTTGGTAGTGAAACATAAATTTTGCACTAAAGGCGAAAAAGGTAGCTTCAAGCATTTTTTGTAACCATTTCAGCTGAATTAACCATACAGACATTAGTTTACAAATAAACATATTGACCCCTGTGAAAGTACTATTTTTCATATTTCATGAATTTTGGACATTGATTATGCTAAGAAATTAAATTATTTTCATCTTTACACATTAACTTTTATAAATCAAAGAAGTTATGTTAAGTATAACTAACTCCCCTACAATCAGCTATTAAATTTAAATATATTCTAAAATAATATATAAATACAAATTTGTAATTCTGCCTCATGTGGTAGGTTAATATTTTTTTTTAATTCAAAATGAAAAACTATAAATAGGTATACAAATTCATAAGTACATATGTATATTAAATTATTTAAAATTTAATTTACTAAACATATTTATATAGACAGTAAAAATATTATGTTTATATAAAATAAATAAATTAATTAAAAGCAGCTCAATGCTACACAGAGGAGGCTGCGATGTTAGCATTATTTTGGCGGTAGATATAACATTGCTTGCATCATATATTGATGGTTGTATATATTGCATTTCTTGATACATGCTTTCCAATCAGTTTATTTCTACTTCTTTTTTTACCTAGATGAATTATTTAGAGCATGAATACAAAAACTAACAGATTACATTAAGTAACAATTTTAATCAGTCCTATGTTGCATCCAAAAACAACACTGCATTAGAAAATAAATCTTGATGTTTTGCATCTCAGTGCATGTACTGACATTTCGATGTATGAGTGGATATGGCTTTCTCTTTTTTTATCTTTTTTTTATGTATATATTCATAGTAGTTTTTGAATATTGCATTCTATTTCTATAGAAAACATATACTGTTTTTGTTTTTAAATTATTGTTTTATTTGTTAGCTTATCAAAAACATTTATGGCATTGTTTAAATTTGCACATCATTTACTGTTTATTTTTGTAGAATATGTGAATGATCCATCAATTTTATTATTATTATTTTTTTTTGTTTTATGAAGAGTATTTGATTTTCCTTTTATAGCTTTATATTCCTTAAAGTTTTTGGTCATATATATACATATTTTTTTTTATAAATTTTATTTCTTTTCATTTTGATGAGAATTTTAAACATGAAATGTGTGTGGTGTTGTAATCAATGTTAGTGCACCTTTATATACTATTTTTTTAAATATTCATTTTGTGTTTTTATTTGAGGGTATTTGTATATGTATATCCCCAATAAATTTTTTACTTAAGAATTTTATTATTTTTGTTGTTGAATTGATGACCAAATTCTATTTCATGATAAAAAGGGCAAAATATACTAGTGATATATATTTTTTAGGTTTTGTATAAAAATCATGCTACTGTAACTGTTCTTATCATGGTTACACATATAAATTCATATGTGTGACTATGTTTCCATAATGCCTTATATATATATCTGTATCTTACTTGTGTATGAGAGAAAGATAAAAGTGAAGTTTTTACAACATAAAAAATACATATACAAATAATATTTCATTGAGAAATAAGTTTGTTTCCAATCCAGAACCTCTTTTAAAAAAATTTTTGTAATTGAATGTAGTGTAATTCTCTTCATTTTCCTTTTATTTTAAACTATGTTGTTAGTAGAATGATTATGTTTACATATATTAAAAATGAAATTTCACATTGCAGGTACTTATTTCAACTGTATTATGTTCATGGTGGCATCTTCAGTAGTCCTGACTGTTGTTGTTCTCAACTATCATCATAGAACTGCAGATATACATGAAATGCCTAATTGGGTAAATTAATGAGACTTTTTCTCATTATAAACATATTTAGTTTTTTTTTTGTTTGCAATTAGATGATAAAGTTCATTTTAAAAAATGTGTATTTATAACCATTGGCTATAGATACTGTTTGAGATTGAGCGGACTGTATAATTTAGGTGCAGTTATAAGCTAGTTCATGAAAGTAGTTTTTACTATAATTGAAACACATCACGTAATTTTGAACTCTTACCTGTAAAGTAAGGTCATCATACCTCAAGCTGCACAGCTGGGTTGAAGGGTGATTTTTGGAAGGAATGAAAAGGCAAAAAAAATCTGAAAGCAGGTGAAGGATGTTTTGTGACAGACAGGTGGCAAAAAATTGAACCTTAGATAACCAAGAGAAGGGGGGAGGGCAAAAATAGCGCCATCAGCGTAAAATTTTATTTAAAAACCAAACAGATATATTATTTTAAAGCGTTGAATTTGTTTCAAGAAAACTTAATTCAGACTTTGAATAACCAACCTAATTTCATTCTAAAATGATTTATTGTTTCTAAGCCGTACACTTTTTCTGTTTTTTACCGATTTGGACACTCCATAAATCTGGCAAATAACTTTTTGAAAACATAATAGTTTGCCTTGTATATTGGCATTATTAGTTATCCAAGGTTCTAAGATATATAGAGTAATTGATTAGAATTGAATTTTTTATGGTTGTGTCTGGGTTTGGGTTTTCCTTTTTGCTTGTTTCCTTTATTTATACCTTCATATCAGGCGTAAATTGTATCATTTGAGGTCACTAGTTAGACTTAAATGTTTTTATCCTTATCTGGATACCTGAATTTATAATTGTATTGATCAATTGAATAACTGCTAAGTTATTTTTTTTAAGTTGTATATTCTGGCAAAAGTTTTTCTGGCCCAGTAAGAGATAAATTTTGTGTTTTAGATACTGTTGTCTATTCATTAATGCTATTTTATGTATATAATTGAGATATTGTATTTTTTTTAATATTAAAATTTATTCAAATAAGAAAAGTTATTTTAATTTAAATGATTCATTTATTGTATTTCTTCATAATTATTAAAGTTCAATTTGGTTAGATTGTCACCTATAAATATTCTCCAAAAATGTGAGGTTCTATTCTGAAAAAAGCTTCAATCAGTGCTATGTATGTGGTGTTATGATAAACTATCAATTGTAGATTTTGTTTTGCTAATTTGATTTATTCAAACTTCCAAAATGATTTCCATCTATGTGTATTTGAACTATTTCAAAATTTCCTGATTAACTCATTCTAATATATTTCCTTGAGTGTGTCTAATTGAATTAAGAATGTTTTTGTTGCACAATGGTTATTAGTTTTTTGATAATCCCTCAAAATTTGATTTATTTTTCATTGAAAACTTATTTAATTTATTTAATAATTTTATTGAATTTTCTGTTCTGCTTTATTTGTCAACCATATTGAATTTTCTGCTAATTTATTATTGATTAATTCAAAATTTTGTTTATTACCTTTACTGATATTTTCTTGAAATTTAGTCAGCATTTACTTTAAAAAAGGATCCAAATCATGATCATTAAAATTAAACACAGTGGGGGCTGGTTGTAAAAATAAACATAGGAAACCAGGAGATCATTTTGATGTCAAATATAAGTAAGCTACGTAAGTTATCACAGTCCCTTGTATATGCACATGTATATACATATACATATGTATATACATACATATGTATATGCACAGCATGTGTGTAGATAGGAGATATCTGTAGGGGGATATAGTCCCCCTAGCTCCTCAAAATTAACACCAATAGCTGAAAATACGATGAGCATTGAATGTATTGACAACTGATTTATTCATATAATTAATAATTTTCATTTTCTATTACTTATCAACAAAATTTAATTTTTTATTTTGGGGATTTTTTTAACAGATAAGAACAGTATTCCTACAGTGGTTACCTTGGATACTCAAGATGAGCAGGCCAGGAAAAAAAATTACTCGAAAAACAATAACTTTAAGTAACAGAATGAAAGACTTGGAACTAAAGGAGCGATCATCAAAAAGTTTGCTAGCAAATGTTCTTGATATTGAAGATGACCTAAGGCATTGCACTAGCAGCAATAGTAGTTTTCTAAGGTCCGGTTTGAACATTGACGATTCAAACTGTTTATCTGCTCAACGAGAACTACAATGTATTCTTCGAGAACTGCAGTTTATTACAAGTAGGATGAGAAAAGCTGATGAAGAAGCTGAACTTATAAGTGATTGGAAGTTTGCGGCGATGGTAGTTGACAGAGTTTGTCTCATAATTTTTTCTTTGTTCACAATCATTGCAACTGTAATTGTACTCATATCTGCACCCCACATTATTGTGCAGTAAACTAAGGTAAATTTTAATGAGCTTTGGATGTTTTCCATTAATATATTTTATCGTTTTATCCATTCATAATTTTATATTTTATATAGTTGGCAATGAGGAGTTATCAGATCTGTAAAAACTCTTATTACGCGTCTATATTCAGAGAAACGTAAATTTAAAAATTTTA
>NW_027108463.1:64147-64855 GCF_000696795.3 Halyomorpha halys
CGTGTGTGTAAATTTGAGGCCAATTAAGTTAAAATGTTTTAACTCAAAGGCAAAACCTGTTCCAAGTTTCCTTCATTTTCAGTGTATTTTCATTGTATACATGAAGAGATAATCAGTACACAAATTTCTTTTTAAAATTTTATTTTATATCAATCCTTCTGAATGTTATTATAATAATGAAGTTTTTTAAATAATTCACTCTTCACATTAAGAAGAAATAGATTTTTGGATTGGACATATATTTCCATTCACTAGCATCTTATAGTGATTTAAAAAAAAAAAAAAAGTAATACTAAATCAGTGACTGTTTTCAAAAATAAGATTTTTTTTTCTTCATATACCACTGATTATTGAAGGAACAAAATAATTTTTTCTAAGTCAAACACTGTGATGAAAAACATAAAAAGTTGCATCAGTTTTGTCAGGAAGTGGAGTCTTCTTCTAAGAGTTTATATTTTATATTGATTGTTATTTATGGGTATATGTGGTACTGTTGTTTCTTAACTTGTGAAAAAAAATATGATTAGTTTAACATATTTTTTTGTGTTATATTAACATTTACAATGTATATTTTATATCTATAAAAAAATTGGAATTGAAAAATTAAGGAGAGTATAACTCAATGTTATGTTATATCAGTTCCTCTGATGTATTTGATAATTTCTCCCTATAGATTAATTAATTTGAGTAGAAAGTTAAATATATTTA
>NW_027108463.1:64905-80750 GCF_000696795.3 Halyomorpha halys
AACCAATAAATTAATTTGAAAACTATTTATAGCCATTCTTTTCACATAATAGAAGAAAATAAAAACAGATTTACATTTTTCAAATTTGCTCTTCACACTTACATTTAAAAGCATATAACTTAGCTTTTAATGTAGTTGTGGAACAGTTAACATAATTGGCTTGTCTGAATTTTTTTTTTTTTTAATTTTGATATAAACAAGGATTTTACCGTCCTTTACATAAATTGTTATAGATATAACTATAATTATTATTACAACAATATCTTAAAATTTATTTTTGAATTTGAAATAATAATAGCAATTGAATACATGAAAAATCAAATTAATTAATAACCAATGTTGGTTCATGCTGTAATAATTAATACATCATTCACATTAGAAAAAAAGGTTATTTCCAGTGAACCAGTTATTTCTAGATAATTAGCATAGAATTTTTGCTCAATTAAACTTTTTTTATATTCAGATCAATATGTTAAATTATAGGTATTACAATTTATTTTAGGAATATATCTTTAATCTCAATTGTTTTCGGTTTATCTGTGCAATTGATAGTTAAATATCGTATATAGATGTTATTCTATTAACACTTGCTTTGCTAAAATTGTTGGTTTGTTATTTTGAATTGTCCATTTTCCCACATGATAATAACCAGTAATAATAGATTTTTCAAAATAGACAACTAAGTAATTATTTGTTTAATTTTTAAAGGAGTATTTTTTTCTAAAAATATAAATTATCGCTGTGTATATACAATTTGTGTGTATACTACACACACACACATATACAATTTACATGAGCCATTTTTATTTAGTTCAGAACTCAGTTAAAGTAATTGAAAATATTTAAAAACTGAAAAACCATTGAAATTTAAAAAAAAAAATAGTTGACAAGTGAAAGTATTTATTAATTATGAATAAGGGATGTTTTTTTCAAGGCTGAATTTTTTTTATAATATTTATAAGAGGGGACATGAAATATGAAATAGGTAAATGCTTCCTTTCAACTCTACTTCATAACATAGAATTATTTAATGCTCAATACTTTTCTAAAAATAAATTTCTATTAAATATTTTTCAGAATTTTCAATTCATTTTATAACTTTAATACATTATTTACCAAATTCATAATTTTTTTTTCTTAAGAAATTATAAGTGATAGATCGATACTATTATTATAACCAGGTTGATTTCCCAACTGCTTATTTCATCATTAAGTATAGACCCTTGCTTTAGAGAACCTTTAATGTAGAAGAATAACTCTTCTTAATGCTACAAAAGACATTGGTGTAGGAGGGTTGTTGCTGTTTTTGTCAATGATTATATTCAAGAAGTGTGCTTTACAGCATAATATTTTATTTCTTCGTAAATTATTGTGTTTTTCATCACAGTTCAAACATTCAAAAATTAATTTAGAAATGTAATTACAAAGGGTTTTGCCTTATTAATCAAATAAAACTATTAGAGTATGTAAAAGTATTGTCATTGATATGAGTAAAATGCCAACATCTTATACTGTGTCTGTGATATGTTATACAAAATATTAATGACACACTCTGTAATTCACTGATATTGTCAATAAACACCTTTTATAATAACTTTGACCAATGTAAACTACTTGATGTATCATATATTTTGTTATAATAGGCTAAGTATTAATATAGGTTTTGACAACTGTACTTAACGTTGTCCTAAAAATGTAGGGTCATACAGGTGTAATATGCATTTAAACCATGGATTCAAAATAATTAATACCAATAATACTTTAATACTTATTTATTTTCATATGTGAATAAAATTTCATAAGTTCTTATGCATTGATGTATAAAATCTTTTATTGTTTTGAAGCCATAGTTTTTCTGCATAAAACCATAAAAATCAATATGAAATTTAATTAATTAATATCATAAAGGTATGATATTCCTAGTATGAACTATATCTGAAGGCACTACCATAGATAATTAATAACTAATTTACTTTTAATTGTACCTACTTAATATGGTTATTTAACTATATTCATTAAATATGAATCAATTAAGTAAGACCAAATCTTGTTTTGATTATTGTTTTTGTCCTTAAAACTACAGGTAATTTTTGTTGAACCTTTTATATGTAAGTATATGTATGCATGTGTACGCATATGCATATATATAATTATGTGTATATGTGTGTGTATATGTGTGTGTGTGTGCGTATGTATAAATACATATAAACACATTCATACATACATATACATATTTCATTTCTTATATAAGCTCAAGTAATTTATTAATGTTGTATTATAATGGAATTGACTACAAATTTAATATGGATATAAAATTAAAGAAATAATGTAAATGTAACTTTACATTAAATGTACTTATAATTTATATGTATATAGATAATGTAAATAAAGGTGTGCTTGAAAAATTAACACAATGGATGTTAATAATTTGATTTTTTACATTTGGTATTAATATTTGGATGAAATGCCTTATGTGGAAGTAGCTGACATAAGTATAGAATGCTGTAGAATTTTTGAATTTGAGCTCATTCATAATACAAATTTATGATGGTTTTCTTAATTAAACAATCATTAGAGAACTCTGGATGTAGTTTGAAATCATTACATAAATGATTAAAAATAAATGTCAGGACATGAGAACTATGCTTTCATGAGGGAAACCATAAGCATAAAAACATTTCTTAATTATATATTGTTTAATATTATTGTCATTATTTTTTTATTTGTTGCTAATAGAATAAATAAAATTCACTTAAGTTTTATATTTTAAAATAAATTGAAATGCAAAACAAAGACACACATGCACGCATGCGCCCACACACATGCGTGCGCACGCATACACACACACACACACACACACCACACACCACACACACACACTCACACACACACACACACACACACACACTACAATATCACAATATACACACAAACAAAAGAAGCAAATGTAATGAAGTATTTAATAAAATTTAAATCCATTTCATTCATAAGATAGTAAAATTAAAATAACTTAATTAACATTTTGGCATGGGAATTAACTTTGTAAATAAATAAATGTTCACTTATGGTATATGTATGTGTAAGTAGATATCATTATTTCTATTACAGCGAAAAATGATTTGTAGTATTTATAATGACTTTAATGACAATTTTAACTAAATTATATTTACTTAAATTGTTATTTATTATTTAGCTATCAAAAGAATATTAAATGAAAGTTCTTCAAGTGAAAGTTATTCACTAGTCAGGATTTATTATTGAAATAAATAAATCAGTTCCTTATTAAGAAATAATCATTGAAGATTGATTATTCTTCTTAAAACTATAATGTTCTGTAAGTTTCAACCTCAATTTCATGTTTTAAACAATTTTATGTGTAAAAGCCTATGGTACTTTTAAGTTATTTACTTTATTACTGTAAAAGTATAGAACTATTAAAAAAAAATGTTTGAAAAGGTTATTCAATAGGCTTCATCAAGCAAAATTTTTTTTAATGCTCTAGCTGAAATGAATAAACTAAAATTTTTTTAGTAAACTAATTAGTATAATGGCTACTAAAATTTTATTTATGATTTGTAATGAAAAACAAGGCGTTCTGTGCAGAGTTGTGCACTTTGTTTCTCAGTATGAATGATGTGGACAATTCTCAAAGAACAAAACTTTTATTGTTTAATGTACTATAAGAAATGACCATCAAACGCGCATAACATTTGAAAATTCTGACCTGACCTGTTTAACAAAATGATAATGTGGGTTTATATATAAATGAAATTATCTCAGTTAATACTTCATGTGGGGCTCCGTATATGAGTTAATCTTATAACTTTATATATAATTTAATTTGCTAAAACATTTATTATTGAGGTGTTTTATTTTATATAAGGCTTTCTTTTTGAGCTAAATAAAAATGTTTTTGAAAAAATCTAATATTTTAAGGGTTTTTCAGAACTAGCACCCTTACTAAGGGTTAAACCAATATTGTCACTAATATAAATTTCCTTTAGAATTTTATTTTCTATAAAAATCCATCATAAAATATACCTCATTTAATTGAAAATTTCAGAATTATGAGCACTTGAAAAGTACTGGAGAAAGTTAGGGGATTGAACATAAGCTCAAATGAAACTTCAAGTGGTACAGTGGTCCCTCACCAAGTTTCACTGCTAAATTTCAAAAATTATATAGGTTCACACACAGTTGACTCCACTTCACTGAAAATAAGAATAAACACTGTTAAATTTTTTTTTTAAAGCTAGTAAAATTAATTAGAGAAAGAAACATGAAATAGAAAAATTAAAATAATAATCTTGAAAATGAAGTTACACATACAACTTGTAAAGGAATGTTAAATTAGAATAACAGAAACTTGCATAAAGAAAAAGATCTGATAAAAGAGAAAGAAATGATTTTTAAAACCTTTGTAAGACTCATAGAAAAAAATCACTTTTGCAAAATGCTTTATTTATCTACAGGTAATTGATTAAATTAGTTAAGGTTTTGTCCATCCCTCAATTAACATTGTTTATCCCATTAGTGATAACACTTTTACATTATTTTGCCTATTTGGATTATATTCTTATAAAATATTTTTATATTGGATGCTCGAATAAAGTAAAGTCAACTGTGGGAATATATATGTGTGTGTGTGTGTGTGTGTTTGTTTGGTTTTTTATTAAATTTGGAAACTATCATAATATTTATAGGATTAATTAGTCTCAAAAACTAATAATAACTTTAGGATAAAGTTAATTGAATAATTAAGAACTTTTGATACATCTTAAAGATAAATTGGATCTCATTTGCATTTATTTCGGTATAGATTTATGTATTTGTGAAAAAATTTCATGTAATTTGGAGTAATTAAATATCGGTATACACCAACCATATTGGATTTCTTAATATTTTTCAAGAAAAATGCTGGTTGAGTTAAACAAACCCTGTATCCTAGGATAATCACATCATTAGTTTAATATAGGATGTTGTTGACAAATTGGATTGACTATTCAAACTTCACAATAAAGTTTTACTTTAAAATATAGCTTCATGATCTATTCAAAAATGATTTGTCATCTGAATGAGAGTTTAAATTTTTTTTTTATGTTCAATATGATATTTGGTATTGATTTTTTCTCACTAAAGTTTTAATGTACCAAAATTTATCTCTGTGGTTCAATAGAAGTTAAAATTTGGTTACAGCATAGTAGTTTTGAAGGAAACCAGTATATACTGGTAGAGTGAAAATCAGACCAAATTATTGCTTGATGAGGTTTATGCAAACTTCAAAAATAATTTTGATTGAATAACTATTTTTCTGAAGTATTAATGTACAAATATAGATACTAAAAACATAAAGAAACAATTTCTTTCTTATTTTTAATGGGAAAGGAGTAAGGGAAAAAAAAAGAAAAGAAAAATAATGAAATTTTACTACTGTTGCCATCAGTTAAAGAGTATTTTGTTATTTTTAAACAAAATTAGCATACAAACTTGTCAATATAGTACACATATGTATGATGTGTCGGTGTGTATGTTTTATATATACACTGACAAATAATAAATTGTTAGTATAATAATAAATAAGTGTGTATGTTTTATATATACACACAAACAAACATTTATATGATTATGAATTATTTATTTACAAACATGCATGCTTACATGGTTACATAGAAATTGTGTAGGACAAAATAATTTCATCTAATTTTTAAAAGAACCTTGCATAAAATTTAATATGCTTAGAGTGTTATATGTACAAAGCCAGTTAAATTACCAGAAAAATCAATTGTTGATTTTATGTTAATGTTGATAGAAAATGTAAATAGTTCTTTACAATAATTAATACATGTAATTGTTCAAATGCATACTAAGTATGATTCATCAGTATATTATTTATGTTCTATTTTTATAAAAAAAAAAAATATTAATATTAATGATGAAATAAGTGTATATCGAAAAATTTCATGAATTATTCTTAGTTTGTATGGTGTCATAATTAAACATTTTAAATGCTAACTTGTTATGTGGTAAGGTGTTATTCTTTTTTATTTATTTTTAAAAGCAATTTTCCTTCCTTTGTGAAAAAACAAAGTTAAATACCATTTTTCGATTGTGACAATAACCATCAAAATAGATTCAAATTATATAATATTCCCATCTATATAAATATACCACCTAGTGATTATGTACATTTTTTAATTTTATTAAGTTCTTTGACAATCGGAAACTGTAATGTTTCTTAGCTTTTCAAAAGCATATAACCCTCCACCTAATAGATTTACTGTAATTACTGAATACAATAACTGTGTTCATTTATTTACATTGTGAAACAATATGGATTATGAGCAATGGATAATCCATTCCTTGTTTAAACAGAGTTTTTTTTTGCCTTTACCATTCTTTGTCCTGATTGTCTTATTTGGACTGATTCATTGTACATATTTACAATGCCTAACACTAATAAATTATTTAGTGAATACAATATCTAACCAAATTGTTTGATCTTAAGTTAAGCTTTTAAACAATGTGCATATTATTTAAAGCATATGATCATGTGTCAGTGATTTTGTACAGGTTTATGAACTAAGTAAACATAATCCACTGTTGTTTACTCTAGTGAAAATTTTTAATGAACTTTAATCTCCAATGTTTGTAAATTAATTTAAAAACTCATTATAGTAATCACATATTTTTATTTCCCTTGAATTTTATTGAACAATACTGCTCACTGATGGTTGTATGAAGTTTTAGGAAACATAACTTATTGATTAAAGTAACATGTATCAGTTTTAATGATTCAACAAAGAATATCTATTTCCTCACTTAAAATGGATTAAAAGAAAGTTGAAAAACCTAAGGTAACCTGTGAGGAAACAAATGCAGTTAATTGCTCTCTACAATGTGGCCAATTTTCTGCTCAATGAAATATATGGATTCATAAATGATAAATGATGCTCATAATATGATATTTGTAAAATAAAATTGTTTTAACTATTGAAGTGTTGTTTAATTTATTTACCTTTTTTTTCAATTACTCTAAGATATGATTCATATTAAATTTATCATTTTTTTCTCAATAATTATCATTAAAATCTGTAAATTAAACTTTGTTTTTAAATATTAATTTTCACAATAAATAGACTGTTTATAATTTATTATGAAAAAGATTTATGATGTGTTGCTGCTTATAGATTTTGATTTAAATTCCTAGGATTTCGGGGATTGTTTTGGCTTGCAACAGGTTAATAATTGAGGGCATATCTTGAATTTGAATACTAAAATGCAGCTCATTCTATAATCCTTGGCCATAATTGACCTTAGGAGGAATATATTAGTATTCCTGATAGCCAGATACCTATAAAGTCCAACGAACATTATGGTAGTCACAACCTATTCAACTGATCTAGTATGAATCCAACATTACTTGTGAACCACAAAATTAACTTACAATTTGGTTTCAACTTAAAAAAATAAACAAACAACATTTTACTTAAACCATACAACAAAACAAAGATTATAAAATTTATCCAAGCTATACTTATTTAAGCAAAAATATTTTTAAAACAGTTAATTTTCAAATATTAATAGATTAATTATAGAGAGAGATAATAAATGGAATGAAATTGTGTAAAAATACGTATTTGTAATTTAATAAATAAATAATATTACTACTAATGAACTATCAAAATGATTTTTGTTTAATCTCCTAACATAGAGATATTACATAAATAGGAACTCAACTTGTTCCACACTCATCAAGAAATTTCTCAGAAAATTCAGGAAATAAATTATAACAATTTTATGTAAAAGAGAGGCATTCTCCACATGTGCTTAGAAAACATATACGGGATGAATTAGAAAATTTAAAGGCACAAGGCATAACTGTGGACAGTATTTCATCAGGTAAGTCATGGAGAAGTATAAGGTGGTGGTTGACAACCGAAAATTGAATGAAAACACGATGGATAAGGAGTATCCTTTTCCGAGATTCGAAGATGTCCTAGACTGGTTAGGTGGGGCAACCATATTTAGTTCCTTGATTGAAGACGAGTTACCATAAAACAGAAATGCATCTGCAGGTCATGCATCCCTCACAAAACGGCTTTTACTTCGAGAGGACATTATGAGTTCATGAGAATACCTTTTGGATAGAAGAATACCCCTATAACTTTTCAATGTATATTGAACGAATTTCTAAGAGGGATTGATAAATCCATGGGTCAGATATACGCCGACGATCTGTTGGTTTTCAGTAAAACAGAAGGGGAACGAGTGACTCACTTGCAGAACGTCTTTCAAGAGTAAAGGAGTTCGGGCTGAAATTGTCCCAGGAAAAATCAATATTGGGCTGGAGCAAATCAAGTTTTTGGGGCACACAATACACGGGTACAAGCCCGATGCACAGATAGTCGACGCGATGAGGAAGATGAACATACATGCGGAGGTCCTAGGTACCCGGCGATTCCTGGGGGCCATGAACTACTATAGTTAGTTTGTGCCGAAGATAGTAGAACACTTATTCCCCATTAATAACCTCTTGAAAAAAAGGAATCGAGTGTTAGCGACACCGGGTATGGAGGGCAAGATTCGGTAATGCGTGGAAAAATTGCAACGGGAGCCCGTGATGGTGTTTCCGGATTTTCAACGTCAATTTACGATCGCGACGGACGCCAACGAGTATGCACTGGGGGGGGGGGGGCGTACTCCCCCAGAAAGGGGAAGAGGAGGAGCGCCTGGTAGCCTATACCAATAGGCGCCTTACAGATGTGGAGACGCGGTGCAATGGGTCAGAAAGCGAATCCTTAGGGGTATCATGGGGCGTAGATTACTAACATGCTGGAGTGTTCTCATACCCACACAAGAGTAAATTCTCTCCAGAGAATTCTGTTTTTCTTTGTGTGTGTGCGAGTATCATAAAATTATTGTATATAGTTTTAAGTGAAAAGTGAGTGGATATGTGTGTATATATATTATAGAATTGTATTGTTTTATTTTCTTCCTTTACTTTTGCTGAACGAAATATGTCATTTTTGTTTTCTTCCTTATATAGTTTTAGTGCTTAGAAAAAGTTTTTTTTTTTTATATAGTTGTGATCATAGTGCATTGAATTTTTTTTTTTGTAGTTTTAATGCTTAGGGTCCATAGAAGAAGTTATTGTTTTTTTTTAGTTTGTACTGTAGATTTTTTTTATTCTGTGTTTAATTGTTTGTTGTTTAAGTATATTTTCGAGTTTATTCATAAACTGGTAGGGTGAGTTATGATATGATAAAGTATATTGTCTGGCTTAATACCTTCTGCCTATGTATATAAACACTTCTAATGTATATAAAGGTCATTAAGAACGAGAATAAAGTTTTCTTTCCGACAAGCTCCAGTTCTAGGCTATTATGACCCTAAAAATTCATTAATTTTAAATGTAGAAGCCACTTCAGTAATAACGATTGGTTTATGCCCCCTAAGCTATGACAGATGTTAAAGCTGCATATTCTCAATGTAAGAAAGAACTACTATACATATGTTCCGGAGCGGAAAGGGTTGGATACTATATTTTTGGCAAGGAAAACGCATTAGTAGAAAAAAATCACAAGCTGCTGCTTGGTTTGTTTAAAAAATCGTTAAATAAGGTTCCGGTAAGGGTACAGAGGATGCTTGATTATTATGATTATCGCACCTAGCGGACACGCTCTCAAAGACGTTAGACCTTCAGATTGCGAAAAAATTGCGGGATTTAATGAACAGATGGAACTGCAGGTTGCAATCTAGCCAAAACATTTGCCCATCACTCAGGAGGACGGAATCAGATTCAAAATTAGGAATAATAAAAAAAAAAAATGCGTCACTCGAGGTTGGCCTCGAAATTATCGAGACGTTGATGGCTGTCCCATGGCTTTTTATCATTTCAAGGATGAGCTCAATGTTATCGATAACTATTCAAATGCAATCAAAAGCATTATTTAGTAATTGCTGGTGCGCTTTCTAATTTTCCTGAAGAACTAAAGATGGAAGATTTAGCTAGCAATACTATAATAACTAAGATGAAATCAATATTCACAAGTCATAGGATAACGGTAACAGGTTATGTTATGCTGATGGTGCATTCATTATACGCTTCTCGGTTATTTGGAGAATTTGTGAAAGACTGAGGGTTCACTCATATAATTTCTAGCCCACACTGTCCCAAATCTAATGGTCTGGTGGAAAGTGCCTTAAAAAGCATGATGAATATTGTCATAAAAGCAACCGAAGCAGGGGAAGATATTTATCTGGCCTTATTAAATTTCAGAAATACTCCACGTAGTAAAATTCACGAAGGAACCTGAGAACAACTTTACTCTGTACTTTCGAATCACTTGTTTCTAGACTGGTAGGAATCTATTAACTGAATATCAAATCAAAACAAACAAGCTTTATGAGCGGCATGCAACCACAATTTTGGAGGGTATGTATGTATAGTACAGAAAATGGCCGTCGTTGCCATCGATAGCTGGAACAATAACGGACAAAGGACCAGGACCGAACTTGTACATTGTACATGGACAATGGGAAGATCCTTAGTCCGAATGAAGTTTATATTTTACTAAGGCACATTAGAGATGTGTATATCCCGAATAGTGCGGAACAAGTAGTGAACAACTGTAGTCCTTTAACAAATCAAGAGGAGCTAGCCCCTGAAAAGTCGGATCGACTTCGGGTTCACACACAAGGTATCACAGAAGATAACGAGATCTGGGCGTGTTGTGAAGCCTCCTTGAAGAAGGTTTAGAGTTAAAAAACTACATATATTGTAGTGGTTGAATATTGATATCATTTGTTCAGTTTAAATTTAGTGTAACTGTTTGAGTCACTTAATTTAGTATTTGTGAGTTAGTTTTATATGTTATTATTGTAGTGTTTGAATATTATTTAATTTAATCTGTCAGCATTTAGCGTAATGTAGTGTTTGAGTGTTGGTTATATTTATTGTATCAAAATGTCCTTTAATTCGATGATTGTTGGGGCATTCAACTACTACCGACGGTTTGTGGTTTGTTCCGGATATGGCAGTATACCTCGTGCCACTGAATAATCTTCGAAAAAAAATCAACAAGTTGATCCTAAAACCAGCTATAGAACACAATATTGAGAAATGCATGGAGGAAGTACAGGAAGAGTCGATAATTGCGTTTCTAAACATTCATAACTCGTTTACTGTAACTATGGACGCTAGTGAACGCTTTGGAACCAGTATTGTCACTTTGTGGGCGAAAGGGGGGGGGGCGATTATCATTATATAGTAATAATAATAATAATGTATATGTACTATGTCAATGAAAACACCTTATTTCAATCTAACTTAGATTACATATTCAATATTGTTGCTTGTTTTCCTTTATTTTATTTTTATTTCCTTTTATTTTGGGTTTTCTTGTATTTAAAAATTTTTCTCTACTGTAATTTTGTAAATCTATTTGGTAGCAGTAATTTAAAAACAAATTAAGGGTCATTAAAGTATTATTATTGTTTTTTTCAGTTGTTAATTATTCCAAAACTTCATATTTTTAACCTAAAATAATGATACTTCTGATAACTAGGAACAATATACCATAAAACAAATTGTTCCTATGATCATTAAATGCCATAGCTGTCCTTTATTTAATTATTAAAGAAGCAATGTTTTTTTTAATTAAATACCATACCTGTTCCTTTTTTTTTCTTCTCGTATGCTTACTTGTTATGCATGCGTGTGTACATGAGAATATTATTATTTTAGTATATTGAGCATTTAAATAAAGATTTTAATCTTGATAAATATTAATACCATTATTTTGTGGGAATGTTAGCACCTTCATAATTACTGTTTTTACATGTTAATGTTATATTTATGTTATGCTAATCATGTTAAAACGGGCTTTCATTCATGTTTTAATCATTATTTTAAGTAAATTAAGCATTTAAATAACTATCTTAATATTCAGTAATATTCACACCGTTATTTTGTGGGAATGTTAGCACCTTCATAATTACTGTTTTTACATGTTAATGTTAAATTTATCATGTTAAAACTTGCTTTCATTCATTCATGCTTAAATCATTATTTAATTCTAAATATTATCATAGTTTTTATTTACTTATTTTTTATACTTATATATTTTTTCTTGGTGCTCACTTACGGTGTGCTATGGGTATATTTATTACTGAAAGTATTCTTTAAATATATCATCACGTTAATGGTAAAAATGACATTTAAAAAAAAATGCAATTTTTTTCAATATGATTTGATCACTTTAATGATGAACCTCAATATATAAAGCAGTAGTGCTTTCATCACTTGCAAACTATAAAAACCTTTTATTCGACTACATTGAATTATAACTAATATATTATTTTAACATATTTTATTTCTAAATTGAAATACTCATTTAATTTTGAAAAGTGAACACATCCTGTTTTTCAGCCAACCTATGTATAACAACAATATAATCTTTGTATGATAAGTGATTTTTACCTCAGTAAATGATAATGATTGAGTTATGCTAATTTACACTTTAGCAAGCACATAAATATTAATTTGGATATCAATCAATTTAATTAAATAAGCAGAATCCTCATAATTCCATTTAAAAATTAATGAATAACTATTCTTGAGTAATATGTACTCAACCACTGCAGCTATCTTCACCTCAGTTTGATGATTATTAGATATATGAGAGTCGTTGAACTTGAGATAAATTTGAAGCTATTAATGAATTCAGTAATCCAGTAATTCAATTCAATAAAATGTCAATATCTTGCACAAAAGTTGTATAACTTATTTTAATAGTCATATAATTTCATTTCATAAAAATTTCCATTTTTTTTTTGTCATATAGTTTTAGGTTACTTTGCATAGTATAAGGATTATATTCTACTTTTGAGGGTTAATTTAGAGGTGATTATTTACAGAAAAGAAAAAAATACAACACATAATTGTTATTTATTTATATTTCAACGCAGTTTATATGAAGCAATAAAACGATTTATAAATTTGTCATTCCTTATCCCATACATAAACCATCAGCGACATATTTCCTTTATAGTGGAAAACATTTACATGTTCTGTAACAAATGTAATAAATAACATTTTGCCTTATGCCTTAAATATATGTGTGATTACCAACAGCCACTGATTTATAATAAAAATTTAGTTAAATAATAACAGACATTTTCGTCACTCCAACAAACAATGAGACCATATTACCGTCTACATATCTAACTCTATGTATGAGCTATGAGGTAAATGTAATGTTCAATACACATAACTATTTGACTGCAAACGAAATCTAAAATATATTGATACATAACTTCTAAAAACACATTTATTGTGTAAGTGGTATTGTCATCAAGTACATGATTTACAAAACAAAGTTATATAAGATTATTTGAACACTCTATTTTTCTGGCCTAAACAAGGTTAGTTGATATGTATTAACTTTTTATAAGAAACGTTTTACATGAACAGTGATGTTTTATTTATATTAGTAAAATCATTTAATTGATAAAAAGTTAGTAGCTAAAGCCAGGATTGCTGATAGCTCGTTAGTTGAAACAATTGATGAGTTAGTATTTAATAATTCAAAGATTCAACAAATCAATATACTTATACATACCCATACATATATGTTAGAGTTTAAAACCAGTTGATTTGTTATTTTATAAGATCAGAGGCAAACATGAACATAATAATAAATAAGAAACTATAAATATTAACAAATATAATTATTATTTTCATTTGAATAAATAATAAAATTTTATATTTCACTTTTCTTTTTGTTGAATAGTTAAGTCTATAGCCTAAAATTGTTTTGTAAGCAAAGTGGAATGGGTAAGGATCATGTAATTAGACAATACAGTGTTGCCTATGAATTGATCTGAACCAAACTTTAATTTTCCTTTATTATTTATTTATTGCTCATGTTATTTACGATAGTAATATACAATCAACTTAACGTCAGACAACCCTAGCCGCAACATGGTAATATAACAAAATCTTAATGAAAAGTAGGCCTCTTTAGTTACTTTTCTTTTGCTACTACACTTTCAATTATTTAACAGGCTACTGTTTTCAATTAAAGACATCAACATGTTCAAAATATATATTAAAAAAAATATTAATTTTTTTCATCCCAAAAATATAATATAACTTCAGTCTTGATGTATTATCCATTAAAATAAATAGGCCAAAAATTAACGCAACATTTTTTTCATCATATCAACTAATGAAAAGTTAATAAACAGTAAACAAACACTCACTAAAATATGAACAATTCATATACAACAATTTTTGTAATATTCATTGATTTTTTAAAAATATAGATACAACTTAATAATATACAACTATTAACTCATACCTCACATTGCTGAAAGGCAACTTACTTAATTAGGTTATAAGAAACAAACCATGCAGAAGTACATGAACACTTCTAAATAAGAAATTTTCGTACAAGGAATGTTGCAGTGGCATTATTTAAAAGGATGCAAACGTGGGTATATTAAAGCTATTCTTTGTTAAAAATGCATCAACTATTATACAAAAGATAAAAAAAAGATAAATAAAGTAAACATAAGGTAAGTAATAATGATTTCTAGAATAAAACGAACAATTTTAATACTGGAAATTGTTTCCGTAAGTTATACTCGGTACAAGAAGATTGATGTCTCAATTCAAATATATATTATTTTATAATACAAATACAATACTTAATATCCTTTTACATAAAAAAAGTTAAAATTTCTAAATAGAAAAAATATTCACCAATTACTTTTAGGATATGCCGCTGACATATTCATGCTGATCCTTTAACATTTCTAAAAAATTACATCATTCCATCATTAACTTGAAGACTTATTTCACTTTCTTGTAGCATTATACTTCTTATCCTTCATACAATAACAACTGTTAATAAGCTTAAGACTAGCCTTATCATTTTAATAATAATAAAACACACCAATACACACAATAAGAAAAGTTGTTCAACAAATTCAAAAATGTTTACCCAGTCTAAAACTTTTTTAAAAGTAATTAACCATCTTCTGTGCTGATGGTCCCCATTTACTTCATATAAAAATTAAAATGGAAGAAATGTTCAACAATATGTAATAAATGCAGAAAAACTTGACAATAGCAAAAACTAACTGCGTTAGAAAAATAATCTACCACACATTTAACTGTCCTAGGCCTACAATAACACACAGAATAGGTCTACAAAAACACACTGCCGTGTGCATAATCATGTATGTAATCTTGATTGAGTATATGTGTTAGTGTTTGGGTTCTTGAAAATATTATTTAATTATAAACACGCAGGGATACAAACATCCATTCAACAACAATCACATACAATGGTAAAATAAAAGTTATATAATAAAAAATCAATGTCTACTTTATTAAATAAAGTTGAATTCTTAATACATTCACAGTGACAATGTTAAAACCTGGCTTTACAGAAAGAAAATGGCAAAATTTGATTATATTTGACTAGAATTAATATATTTAGTAAACTCTCTTTCCAGCATTCTGTTAACCAGTGTCTGAAAAGAAAGGAAATGCAGAATTTTCGATCTACTACATTATTTAATCTTTATATAAAGAAATGGTGGATACAGATTATGCGGAAGGCATTTTATATGACAGTATACTTTTTCTGTATATTCAACAATAAACATTCTTCACTTTCTCAAATATTTTAATATTAAAATAGTGGTAGGACTAAGAAGCAAAGAAAGAACTTTTGATTAAACAAACAAATTGATGAAAAAATATATTTTAAAGGAATAGCCATTGCCTAAAAAATTTAGATGTTGTGTTTGAGACGTATATTTTCAAATTATTT
>NW_027108463.1:80810-82433 GCF_000696795.3 Halyomorpha halys
TATATAAAATACCAGGTATTTTCAAACTAACAAAGAGTATTCATACAATCCCTTAGTCTTTTCCCCACTTCTTAGAATATTTCTGTCATGAACTATCTTCTAACCTGCATTTTCCCTTATCCTCTGTCACACCAGTCAATGCTAGATAAGGAAGTCTACTGTAAGTTTTAAAAATTGGACAAAATATCAGTTTCAAATAAATAAAGGAAGAAATATAACTTGAAACTGGATTTTGAATATGATAATAAACTTATTCATGTATGAATTAATTAACATAAGTAAACTAATAGAGCATAAAAATATTATTAAGATGGCCAAAATGGCAAAATCCATTGTTCAAGAGGAAACATATTCTCATGAAAATAAGGAACTAAGTTGAAAACAATTCAGAAGTAAATAATTCTTAAATAAAGGAATTTAATAATCATTCACTACCCTGCTTACATCCATTAAGACAAATGGGCAATACTACAACTAACATTTATTAAATATTGGTACAACAATGAGTGCAGACACATTGAATATTAAATACTACATAGACATTAATATTATTATAAACATATTACAACTGGCAATGTGCACTCGGTCAAGGGATAACAGTTGTACGTAAATACACCTAATTAACGTTAAACTATTACTACAAGCAAACAGATTACACCATACATAATAAATTATTAAAAAATAGGAACAAGCACAATCATGGTTAAGTAAAATTGTCTGTATCTCAACTAGCTGAAGGTGATGTTTAAAAATAGTCATGAAAAAACTAAAATAAAAATAATACGTCTGTAGTTTAAAGGAGGGAGGTAAAGGAGTTTAACATTGAATCATCAGAATGATTGGGGTGCCATCTAACAAGTGAAGATCAACAACCTTTGCAACTTTTGAATTCGATGGAAAATAGAAGGGGAAGGCAATTTCAACAATCACAGACATGTTATCAAGTTAAAGAAAAAAAGGGCAAATCTACCAAAACTATAAGGAAGGGAATAAATAAGTAGGCTCTAGGAATTAAATGAAGATACAATCAAATAATGAAACTAACAATTATACATAAGCTGAAAGGAACATATACAGCAAACTTTTGAAATATAATTAATTCTTTCATCAAGATAAAAACTTCACAAGATACATAAACCTATTTTGTTCCTTTAATTTTTAAGCATCAACAACTGCAAAACAAAAGTGAAGAGAACAACTTATCAACTGCAATATATATATAAATATATACATACAAGACAATCAATTTCCAATAAAATGGTTCTTAAATATATAAAATTAAAATTATAATTTTTCAAATTTCACAATCTCAGACTTTTTGACATTTAAATTCTAATCTCCATTAAGTGGAGACAAAACTTACCATTGATTTCTATATTTAAGTGATTCCCATCGAGTATAGAAATGCTCAATCCATGACCAAATTGAAAAACAGTCTTAACTAGAGTATAAACAGCCATAAGAGTCTTTTTGCAGAAAAATAAAACATGCCAAAGGAACATTAAGTAACTTCATGAGAAGTATATAATATAATGGATTACCAGGCCAACATCACTTGAAATAATTAGAAAAGACTACTGTATTACGACTTTTAAATATGAATGTCAAACAATGGATTCCAGT
>NW_027108463.1:82498-85484 GCF_000696795.3 Halyomorpha halys
GTATGTATGTATATTAATATTTAATTTGAATATAATGAACATGCTATTAACAATGGCTCAAATTACAACCTCAACAAATATAGGACTCCTTTACCTTATTATACCTTTAAAAATATTCAAAATATTTTGAATATCGTTTATAATAGTATTATTTACAGTACAATTTTTAACGCTGAAAGCATTCATATTAATTTATTACCATAACATCAATTAATGATTATTGGACCATAGTGCTTCTAGATAATGAGCCTGTAGTGGAAAAATAGTCACATTTCATTCCAGGCAAGTCAGAAGCAAAGCTTACATTAAAGATGAAATAGTTTGCTACAAATATAAAAATTTCTACCAGAAACAATGTAAGCTAAAGTTGTAGCTGTTCCCTATATTAATTGACTTGAAAGAGTATAATGCTAACAATACTGTATCATTTTGAAAGAAATAATTAAAATGTTTTCATGTGCAATACCACCATATCACCTCTTATTAGAAAAATAATGTGAGCAAAATAAGATCTCAATCCCTTATCTAGATTGATTAACTTTACCCTTATATAGTTAAAAAATATAGAAAGTTGTTTGGCTGTAAAAATGATATTTTATTTTAATTTTTGAAATAGATCCAAACAGCTCTGCTTTATGCTAATCTCATGATAGATATATCTAATTAAGTAAACATTTAATGTCTATTGCATAAATTTCCTTGTTATAAAACTGATCAATTAAACCAACAAGTGCACAAGAAGTCCTATTTCCTTCTCCCACACTTCAAAAAGCTAAGATGGCTGTATAAGGAGATGGTTCTAATGAATGGTTTTCTTACCTAATTAGCTTCACTACTAATTTTAATCTTTAATACTAAATGACATATAATACTTATTTTTTTTTTTTTTATTTTTTTTTTTAGTTAAATGTATTCCTGACATCATAATTGATTTCAGCAACTTATTTCATAGATATGTGTGACTTTAATTAATATAAGATAGTTTAGATGCATTACTCGGAATGGAGATTATTTAGTAGAAAAGAGCATGCAAACTTACTATACTTATTTGTATTCTTATGAAAAAAGTTTTAATATTATAACTTTTTATTTGTTTGAAGTTCATAAGTATTTCAGATTATTTTTTTACAAAAGAAAGCATCTACAAAGAGGTTGTGTTTTATATACAATTAATAAATTACGTACAAAAATAAAATTCAGGAAATAGGTAAAGAGACAATTACTTACACAAATAAATATTCGACCATATAAATTAATGATTAAGAAAGCAAATAGTGCTAAATAGAGTTAAATTTCAATCCACAGACAGTACACTACAAGCAAGCATTTAAAAGAAAGATTTAGGTCATGCCATTTCCAATTATAATTATACATAAGTCCATTCAGTAAAAAGTAAAAACCAACAAAAGAATTTTTTTAAAAATAAAATTCCTGGAAAAGAAAACTTTTTGTTAAATGCAGATAGAAAAAAAAAAATTAAATCACCTGTTTTCTTTTTAAGTGTCTATTAAGTGTACTAATACTAAAATATTTTATGGATGGATTTCCTTGTTAATATATATCCATTGTCATAGGAATAAATCATTATAATATAATCAATGCCATTGTACATAATTAATATTAAAGTGAAAGGTGCTTGGCTGAGAAGACATGTCCAAATTACAATTTTTAGTCATAGATCAGTCAGAATTGGGAATAAAACAAGTCATTTCTTATTATATTTGATGTTTCAGCCAAGCTAAGTAGGCCATTTTCAGGAAAATGCTGGCTGATATAAAAAAAACAAAAAAACATAATATGATTATTTGTTTTGTTTTTTAGTTAAAACCTGACTGATCCCTAATAAAAAATTATTAATAGGAATAATTGCTGGTAACCAATATTTGAAAATTGAAAAATATTAAAAATAAATAAACAAGGGTTACATTTATCATGAAATAATGTAACAAATTGATATAGAAGATTAAAAAGTAAACAAACTCGATTAGGAATGTAGAATAAAAATATAACTGTAGATTGAAATATTTGAATAATATCTAATGGGTGTATTAGGGACCTGAGTCAATTAAGGTATTACATTTTAGTAGGCATAATTAGTTCAATTATCATGACAATTCACAAAGAAGGCGAATAAATGATAAATATGTATATCCTCCAAATGTGAATAAATGTTGAAGTCTATACCTTTGTCATAGTACCCACAATATCCAAAATCACAATCACAACAGAGTTATTTGATGGTAATTATTAAAAAAACAAAGTGAAAATAATTTTTGAATGACCAATAATGAAGGGATGAAGAAAGAAAATTTCCACTAACTTAGTTTTTTCAACACAAAACCCTGCATCAGTAATCATAATTTACAGAGATGATTTTTAAGGTATTATTAGTGTATAACTAATGTTTTAAATATCAGTGAAACTATATAACACCGACACTTTGCACTGTTCTTCATTCGGATATTAAATATAACTCTGTTCAAAGTGAAATAAATTGAATTCAGGAATAGTATGATAAGATATAAACAAAACCAAACACCAATAAAAATGCATTAGTTGAGATAGATATGAATTTCTTCAACTTTTAAAAAACTTTACAAAACAGATTTGTAAAGCTACCAAATTAATTATAAATTTTATGTTGGCCTATCATGAAATATGTCATAAAGTAATAATTAAATGAAATAATAAAAGACATTTAAAGTAAACTATTTAAGAAAAATCCATTGTTTTAAAAAAATCTTAACTTAGCAGCCTATTTCTTAATCATATATGACTAGATTTTGGATTAAAGGAAATTTGAGGAAGCAAAAACCTATTAGAAAAAATCCATATATTAATAAAACTGAACATTTTACAACAAATCAAGGAAAAACAAAATGAAATAATAAAAGAAAATATAATATTATAATCCCTTCTAATCAATTTTTATTTATTTACTAACAATATTTTGTGATTAGAAGATAGGAAATTTAATGAAGAAAAT
>NW_027108463.1:85534-92189 GCF_000696795.3 Halyomorpha halys
TATTAAAATAAATTTAGTAATTCAGATTATTTTAAAATTAAAATGAAATTCCTAAGAACATGTGGAATTATAACTATATAAAATATGTACAAATATTAACAATATTTCATATATTATTGAGATATATGGTAGACTGAATTGAGAATATGTACAAGTTAAAACTATCAGAATTTTATTTATTGTTTAAAAGTAGTCAAATTAATAAAATTTATTAAAGAAATCCTATTAGATATTCAGTTAATTGTAGTAATAAAGTTTGATCAAACACAAACAATATGTGAATGTTATTTTGTTCCTAGTTTTATTACTTTTACTTCAATAATTTAGAAGATATTTATTTACTTATTTTATAGAAAAAAAAAAAAAGTTATGTATGATATACAAATAAGCATTAGTTATATTTTTGAAATAGAAAAAAATATTCCGCAAAACATTTTGCTGAGATCAAAAGAACTGTAATTTTATGTGAGAAACTAAGCATCCTCATAAAATAATGGAATCAAAAAATCTAAAAAATATATCTGTCCAAATAATTACAGATTCTGCAGCTAATTTTATTTTACACTACCGATTTAGGATTTACGTCATACTTTTTGAGATTTTGTATGAGTTTTATGGGTTGCCCAGCCTTAAGGCTGCATAAATCCACTGGTATCACTACTCGTTTTTCCTACAAAGCAAGGTCAGAAAAAAAGGTTACTCAGAGGTCTATCACCCTGTCGTGACCAGCGTGAGAGGTTTCAAGATCCATTTCACGGGGCAGCCACGAAATAAAAATTAACTGATCTCGGTGAGAATCGAATATACACTGTTCCGAACTAGACGCTCAGGGACCTTCGCCGGAACGCATTCGGTTATCAAGACCTCACACTGGTTTTAAACTGGACAAAAAGTTGGAGAAATAATGCATATGTTCAAGCACTTAAACGGAATTTGGCTGATATTTTTATTTTCAATGCACAAGAATGTTTTTTAAAAAAAAAGTCAAAATGATCTATTCTATATGATACTTGATAATTATACCGGTTGATATTCACATGAAATTGTGTTCTACCTTCAGTTCTTCTTATTTCATCAATAACTCCAGTATGATGCCAATACCATTTTTTAGAAAAATTATTTTATCACAATTCAATTTTATTTTTCCCGAACGAGACGAAAAGAATTACTATCATTCCAAAACGAGATCCTAAGAATCGCAGTAGAGGTCCCTTGGTTTATAAGAAATATTCAATTAAATCGCATTTTAAAAAAGGAATCAATAGATGAAGTCATCAAAAAACCTTTTACAAAATTTCATTCCGATTTACCTGCCGCTAAAGGTGCAGTGGCTTACAACGTAAGAAATCAAACTTTTTTTATTTATTGTAATTTATATCTGTACAAAAAATACAATAAGTAAATATGTGATATGTTTATCATCTAATCTAAATCTAAATCTAACTTCAAGAAATAATTCTGGTATCAACTCTGTATTTATATATTTTATTATTATTATTATATTTTTTTCTCAAATTATTTCCTCATAATTAAGTCAGTATGTAGTTTGGTGTCAATTAATTTTTTAAACATTAAACATTCTACAATACTTGCATGCTTTGTAAGTCTTTCAAAATATAAAATTAATAATAAAAGTAATATTAAATTATTAAAATACTGAACAAAATAAATAAACAATAATAAATGATATTTGAGACCAAATTAGACAAATGATGATTTTCATATACTATAAAAATTATAAGAATATATGAAAATATATTGGATGAGTGTTGTTTTGTTTTCTAGGATAGGTATATAAAGGTAAAGTAAAAAAAAAAAAGCTAACGAAAGGTAAAGCTATATGAACTACAACATTTAAGTTCGTAAAGCTGTAATTTTCATCAGCAATTATTGGTTGTTGGAGAGAGGCTGAAAATGAGACTATTGCACAGTTATTATTCACTCCAATCAAAACTAAAGAATTTAAAAGAAAAATGAAGTTGCTCAAAGATAACTTTTACTGATATTATACTGGCTTGTTTTTCATTTATAAAAGGACTCAATTTAATTGACTTTTAATAAATAGCTATAAAATGTGTAATTTTGACACAGTTATTCAACATGAAGGCTATAGGAGCATTGACTCTATCAGATTTCTTTTTAACTGTAATAAGCAACACTTAAAATATTTATAAATGCATGGCATGCTAAAACAAACTAGTAAAGGATATATAGATACTGAATAAACTAAAAAAAAAAATGAAAAAAAAAAAAATAAAAGATCTATAATAGTACAAATAAAAAATTAAACAATACTACAGCTCAAACAAACAACAAAAATGAAAGAACACAAAATAGTGATTGATACACAGTTTTGAAACTAATTTGTCTTCTTTTTATATTTTCTTTTTTTTTTTTTGCGAATGCCCTAACTTTTATTATAAATAGATTTAACAACAAAGGAAAAGAACTTAAAATAAAATAATCAAATACAGATAAACATAGTATAAAATTTTCCCTCTTATAATGTTAAAAGGAAATGCACCAGCAGACAACGCAACTAACTGTGACTAGGGTGCGTATTTTTCATCGCTCAACAATGTTGGTGTCGCCAGTAATTTTTTAACAAAAAAAAAGTTATGATATCTTAACAAAGAGTGTAAATCTAAAAAATACAAAAATATTGCCCCATAGCAGGGTTTACCCAATCACAAACAATTAGTTGTGATGCTTCCTTCATTGTTAAAATACAAAAATTCTTACAATATATATTTTATTATAATACTTAGAGATTTTAACGTGCAGTCCATAGGTTTCTATAAAAGTCTTAAGACTGATCACTAATGAAAGATTTTTACAAGTATTTTCTGAAAAAAGTAGATGAACAACATCAGATAATAAAAATGTTTTTCTTTAGGTTACTTACAGGCTCTAAATGAAAATTTTACAGTAAAATACTTTTTTTATACATATAAAAGACCACATTGGACAATAAAAACAGAATATTTTAAAAACAGTATAAAAAATATTTAATGTCTAATTATAGTGATATAGTAAAAAATATCAGAAAAAAATAAGAGTGTTTCTACACATAGTTTTAACTAACTATGCAAAGTGTAGGGGACTTCAGTGGTCAAATGCACAATTCCTTACATTTTATATCAAGGTAACGATACATGAAATTTTGTATAACATACTTCAGAATATAATTTTAAGTATTTTTAACAGTTAATTATATAAATATGCATTTATATCTGTTTGCATGTGCTGAAAAACTTAAACAAAACAAAAAAAAAATACCAAGATTTTTTTTTAACATTATGCAGTTCACCAGTTGAATGCAAACAAATATAATCCATACAATATACTACAACAAGTAAGTTTCTCTCATTCACCACCATAATAAAAAAAAAATAATAAAAATAACTAATTCCTAAGTATTACAAACTTCCAATGAGACGACATAGGAATGTGTGTATATATGTATATATTGCTATGCTGCCTCTAAGTCAAAACAATGTTTTAAAAAATACATTCAACCGAATTTACAACACTTTCACAAGTTGAATAATACAAAATGCTACAATCAAACATACTTTTAAAGATAAAGAAAACAACTCTTAAAACTAGTTCTTTCCAAATCTACTCAAAATTGATATTATAATATTAAAACTGTCACAATTTAACAATAAGCATAAGTTAAAACCACATAAATAGATAGGTAAAAAGATAAACTCCATTCCAAAAAAAAAATAACAATGCACCAACAAAGTGTCTGGAATGGTCAATATGTAAGTGTCAACTGTTTAAAAAATTTAAAGCCCTATTGGAGGGATCTGAACATAACGATAAATGTATAAACGATAATCCTTACTAGCAAGGACAACGGAACCATCATCCATTAGTGCAACATCAAAGCATTGAGCATGTTTTACTTTGCTTTCCAACGCAGATACAAGTTGGCCGTCTTGAGTAAATATTGTTAGATTAAAATTATTGTGATTGTCAGCAATCAATATTTCACCAGATGAATTAATACCAACACCTATTGGATAATTGGTGACTCCCTCACTTCCAATTTGTCTCAAGAACACACCTTCATAATTGAAGACTTTTACACAATGAGCTCTGTTATCACTGATGAATATTTCCTGTTTATCATTTACAACCACACCATTTGGAAATTCTAAATGTTTGGAGCAACCAAATTTTTGTAGAACAGTCCCGTTCTGATCAAAAATTATTACTCGCATTACTTTACACTCAACAACAACAATTCTTCCTTTACTGTCAACTGTTACTCCTCGAGGATGCTGTAAGATATTCGCTCCAAATTTTCGTACGAATTGTCCATACTGGTTGTAGATTTGAATTTGATGAGTAGGAGATCTTTCAGTTACAATAATATCACCCGAAGTCTTTACGACAGCTACTCTATTAGGATAAAGTAATTGGCCATCCCTTTTGCCGCACTCGCCAAACTGGAATTTAAATCTCCCTTCTTTATCAAATATTTGAATCCTATGGTTGTTTGTATCAGCAACAATAATGTCATTTTGTGCATTAACTGCTACACCACTAGGTTCAGTAAATTGACCTTCAAGAACTCCAAACTCACCAAATTTACAGTGATAAATCATCTTTTGGCGCTTTATTTGTGATTTTGGAGGAAAAATTGATGTTGAAAGAAGCTTTGAGCTTATATCTAACATAGAATCACCATGATTAGCAAGTGATAATGAATAATGTTCTGAAGTTCCATTTTGGAACATATCTGACCCATTTGACCATTTTTCATATGAGTTCACACTATTAATGTTAATGTCACTAACAGATGATGTTGAAAACGGGCCCAGTGAGTTTGCAGTACTGAATCTTTTTGAAATAATGTTTGATTCAAATTGAGAAGTTGGATTTGACAATCCATTGGTATAAGGTCTTTCTGAAAGTCCGTTTAAACCATTGGTAATGGCATTTCCATTTACAATATGGATAGAGGAAGTACTAACCCCGTTAGAACTACCATTCAAATGAATTCCATTTATAGGTCTAGCAATAGGTGGTTGTTTACTTGGGCCTAAATTCACATCTGAACTTGATCTTACATAGCCAAATGTATTTCTCACACCAACCTGAATTGCTTGATAATTGGAAACAAATTCTAAATCATAAACAGTTTGGATGTTTGCATCAACATTAAATGTAGTCAAACCTTGTAGTTTGGTGTCAATTAATTTTTTAAACATTAAACATTCTACAATACTTGCATGCTTTGTAAGTCTTTCATAAAATTCACAAGCATTATATATTTTATCCACTGTCTCGGTAGCTTTTTGGCTAAATACGCTCAGTGACATTTGTTTAGCAGAAAAAACACTCTCCAGTTCTTTCAGGAGTTCTTGTTTTCTTTCTTCTAGCATTGATCTATAGAACTGGAATGTATCATTGATTTCATTCTGAGCTTTATGATATTGTACTTGTAAACGCCCTGAAGAATGTTCTAATGTTTTTAACATATTTCTGATATCAGTTGCTTTTGATTTGCTTTCTTGTATTGTCTGATTTAATATTTCGACTTGCTTAGGTCCTACTTCACTTAAGTGCTCGCATTCATGAAGACTTGCTGGATGATCAATCATTGTGCACTCTTTGCAAACAGGAACATTGCAAGTTCTGCAGAAATACTTAAGAGCTTCCATTTTATGGCGAGGACAAGGAACAACTTTTTCAGTTGGTGAAGCCATGCCGTTCTTTGAATCTTCTTTTACACTTTCAGATGACAAGGTAAGGACTCTATGACCTTCAAAACAATGCATAAACTGATGTGCCATAACACAATTAGGGCACAAATAATGATTGCAATCGTAGCAACGTGCAACAGCGTTTGAAGTTTTGCTCTTACAACTTGTACAATGAACTTTCGGATCCTCAAGTGATTCAATAACACTTCTGACAGCAAAATCGGGTAAAAGAGCTGAAACACCTTTGGAAGTGAGAGAACACTCTTGTTGACAACGAGGACAATTAAGTTTGTCGGTATGTTCTTGATTTCTTTCTAAGCAATATTGGCAAAAAGTGTGCAAACAAGGTAAAACTTTAGGATTAATAAAGGTTTCGTGGCATAATCCACAACGAGTATTCAGTTGACCACCACTTCCAATGCTGCTACTGCTGGTAACTGATGTTGTTGGTGAAACTGTGACAGGAGAATCACTTGGATAAGATGATGATGTATATTCTTGCTCTAAATGAGGGTTTGTTGAATTAATCCCAACCAAAGAATCAACTGAAGGGGCGGGTGATGCCATCATCACGACATTCCTAGAAAACAAAAAAAAAAAAATTAGTATAGTTTTAACAAAAATATTAAAATAAATAAAAATAAAAGTAGCACAATATAAACATTTAAAAATAAATTTGAAAAAATTGTGGTTCACAAAAGATAAATGCTTTCATTATCTTGTTTTTTGTTTTTTTTAATATATTGATAAGTTCAACTTCTCAAAAGGTTTATATAGTAAATAAGCTAATTCAGAAATCAGTTTTAAAATTGCTTAATATAATCTACATGAATAGAAAAATAATTGAAAATACGAACTTGGAACAATTTATATTCTTTAGAAATTATGACTATCTCTCACTATCACCCCCTCTCTCTCTCTCTCTCTCTCTCTCT
>NW_027108463.1:94064-110627 GCF_000696795.3 Halyomorpha halys
ATTTTTTTCTCAAATTATTTCCTCATAATTAAGTCAGTATTATTGATACAAAATAATATTGTAAATATTTTTAATAATTAATTTATATTACTGATATTATTCAATAATTAGAACATTGTAAATAGTTAGGTATGTCTTTTGCAAGACTAAACCTCAACATTATCAGTTGTTAAAAGAAAAGTATTGTAATAACTATTTAAGGTCCACCAGCCGATTAAATAAAAACAAAAAATTGTTTGATAAATACATTAACAATCCATAAAAAAACAATTTCAAAACATTTTACCATTTTTACAGTATATTTTATGATTTTGATTACATATATGAAGTTTTACGGTATAAAACTCCAGCCTTTGTTTGTGACTTGACCAGATGTTATTCTTTGATTTTGGACCACTAGAAAAAGCATCGACTAGGTCAGAAAAAAATAATCATAAATGCATTTTCCTTTGTAAAGCTGACATTGGTAATCTTGTATTTAAACAAAAAATCAAATCAAATCAAAATAACGTGTAATACATTCCTACGAAATAACGTAATTATTCTTCCAAAGAAATAACCAGAAGGATTATTCTCAATTATTACGTGCTTCCTTCGTGTAGATATAATATGATTAAATGTACCTTCAGGAGATAGGATCTATTTCTATAGGTAACTAAAAATAAAGGATTAAAACTGCCAGATGAGGTGTTCTGGGTTCCTTCTCGGTCCCAACGACAAACATTTAAGGGACCATGTGCCAGCCCTGGAACAAATTTAGTAGGTCCCGTTAAAACCTAAAATACGGGGGGGGGGAGAGGAGGTGCATACAAAAGCTATATAGCTTATTCTTTACTAAGTAGGCTTGCCCTCCCCTCCCTTCCACCTGTATAAATACCGGGGTACGGGCTTCAAAATCCGCCCTAATGCTCTTAAATTAAAAACCAACCCCTAAAAAAAGAAATTGATATTTCTAACACCCTTACAAAGAACTAACTCATTTTTATTGATATATTTCCAATAGCAGCTTTTGAAAAAGCTTCTTAATTGGTGGTTCTTTAGTAGTATTAGTGTGACGATCAAATTATTTTTTTTACGTGAATACAGGAATGACTTCATAACTAAATTCTAATTCCAAAAAATCTTCATGTGAAACAAGAAGGTCTCTTTCATTATACGAGTTTGAACCATGAATCCCTAATACACAAGTCAGATCAAATTATAGCTGAATAATGTTATATAGTATAGAATATGCAAATTATGATCACTTAAAAAAAATTGATCCATTGCTTACATTTAAATATGACTATTAATATATAGAACTAGTAACTAATATTATTTATTAATATTTATACAAATATATTTTTTTAATGTTCGGTATAATGAGAATGGTAAAACATTGTTTAAAATCCGAGGAAAAGGTTGTTTAAAGAGGAAAAAAAAATTAGGAATTCCAAAGAAGTTCAAGGAAATTCTCGCGCCTTTTTTCAGAGAAACAATCAGACTCTTTATCTCCATATACCATTAGTGGTTTATTTATTTTTTGATTAACGGGTAATCTTTTTGATTCTAGCCTCTCTTACTTATACAAAAACCGGTACCGACACGGTAAGTCAGCTTGGACATACAAAGGGACATCATTGTAGGGGGTATCACTCCCCCACCCCCAATAATTTAAAAATTCTGGTAAATTTGAGGATTGATTATCTATTTAAAATTGTGGTAAAACATTACTCAAAGATGTGATTATACTTGCTTATAAACACTATTAACAGTGGTTCAATAATTCTTAGGAAAAGCGCGAATTTCGTGGAATATTGCACAGAGCACTGGTAAGATGATTAAAATTGTTAAAGAATTTTAGATTTTGAATCTTTGATCTTTAACACCACAAAATCGCTCAAATCTTTCTTCAGGCTGATGTGAACGAAAAGAGACAGATTTAGTAAACACGTTTATCTCTATGAGGTGCTCAACCTTTCAGCGAGCAGCCCTGAAGAAGGCTAGAAACTCTAGCCGAAACGTCGGCACATTAAAATAAGTTAGTCATACTTATTTGTGTTTCATTGACCGCACCCCCAACCATCTTCTCCACGTTTATCTCTATTTACACGCTTGTATATCCAAACTAGAGTGCGTTTTCGAATAAAAATAAAAGGTGATACACTAAACAGAGAATAGTAAGTATGCTTGGGAGTCAAATTGAAACAAATAAGAATTAATTTTTTCATGCAATTAAAAACAAAATTCTAAAATAAAATATGTATTAGCTACAAACATAGAACAAAACATTACGACATAAAACCGATGGAACATGAACTCAAAAGCCAGCATTTAAATGTTACAGATCGTACGGAACTCGTGGAGTAGTCCATCCAATCTTGGAACGGATCCAATAGAATCCGATAAAAAATACATACCGACCATATGTCAACGATCTTCTCTCTAGCCGCATTCACTGTTTATCAAAAAAATTATTCACGTCACTACTTCTAACAAGTAGCCCAATTAAATGGCGAGCTTTAGAAATCCAATGTTCCAGAGAGTAATTGAACGAAGATGCACTTTACTTTCCTTAGGTGCTTGACATACATCTATTAGCTTGTACTAACCATAGCACGGTGGAAAGAGGTTTTTTTTATTATTTTTCTTTAAAAAAAAAAAGCAGTAGCGTTTCGCTCATCTAATAGTAACATTTTTATAAATGTTTATACAAAACAGGTAATCGTGTATACAATTGATATGAGGAATTTAATGCCAAAGAGGAGCCAGTTCAGTTAAAACTGTATCAAGATAGTAAGACTTGTAGTAGAACAGTAGTTAAAAATTCCAGAATACTACTAAACAAAATTTTCCTAACTTGATGTATTTATTCCACGCACGTCACCACGTTTGTTCACAATTTATATTTAAGTTATCCAACACTAATTTGATTGGACCAAAAAGCAGTATGTTGAGGTTTATTAATTTTCTTTTGTCTACTTTAAAAAAAAGAAAAGTTTTGGAAATATAGAATAATGCAATTTCTACAAGTTTGATTTTGTTTTCTTTTTTCTAAGGTTTTAGGGCTCATTGGTCCAAACGGTTGGACCAATTTTCAAAGTATTCTATGTCAAAGTACGATAACCAAAGAAATTATAGTCGAAATCATTTTGTCCTGCAATCTGTGTAGTTGGACAACCGGGGAAGCTAGGAGTTAGACCACTATTAGTATAGATAGTTTTAAATGTTTAGAGATTAATAATGATTAGAAAAAATTAAAAAGAAAAAAATAATACAATACAACTGTTAAGTCCATTATTTATTATTGTATGTAAGATTTTGTTTGTTTCAAAAGACATTAGGAAGAGTGTAGTGAAGTCAAGGCGCTTAAGGACGTAGGGAAAAAAACAAGGAGAATTTAAAAAAAAATAAAGAGTGACTCAACATACGTGCGCACTAAAGAGATTTCACTAAATACCTCCTCTAATCCGAACAACTCGACGCCCGATAAATTTCGAAGATGGACTTCCCCCCCCCCCTTTCCGCTATGAATACTTACTGCAACCGTTGCCAAATCCTCACCTCCGACTCTACAACGTTTTCCTTCAAACTGCAGAAAATTGTTTTTCATCGGAGTAAGTGCGCCTAGGAATCTTCTAAAGAGGATTGGAAAAGTTTGATGCTTTCCTTCACAGGCCCTACCAGAGGGGTGAGGTATCCATGGCAACCCCTCTCAATCCCAATATCTTGCAACAACCCGCAACCACCCTCAGTCCTTCCGTCCATCCTAACAGCGTCCACGGATCAGCTACTCCCAAACCGTATTGCAGGAGGTTTTAATAAAAGGTACATCCCCCATCATCATGAAAGGCTACCCTTCGACCCCTCATCCTTCGGTTAGTAATGGTAATAATTTAAATGATTAAGTTCAAATACTCTGAGGGTGTTGTGCAAATCAATAGCAATGAACGTAATTAAACAATCATTTTTACTACTAAATAATGACGAGAAATTTAGTAATTAGTATGAAATTATAGAACAATAATTGTAAGATAGTTATATTTTTTACCTTTAATTGAACTTAAAACATTAATTATGGTGTATTGATGAATGAAAAAAATATTAATATAGTAATGCTCAAAACAAAAATGGTTATTGATCAATACTAGCGCAACTAATACAAATTTAAGGTAAATAAATATAAAGATAATCTAAAAAATTAAACAAATATTTTTTCTTTTTTAAAACTAATTTTACATTTCCAGCAAATTATAAGAGTGTGTTTAAATTTATAATTTTAGAAAGTTTTAATTTAAATTTTATTTAATAAAGTTGTTACAAATTAACTCAGTCTACAATACAATCTATGGAATACCTCAAACACAAAATAAATAACAAAATTGTTTGTGAGATGTGCCACTGTTGAAGCTAAGTAGCGTAGCGGTATGTATAAGATCCCTCAGTGTCAGTTTCCGAAGAACTTAAATGATTTATTGCAATAGATCATGAATAGGTTGATTTAGGCAATAATTATTATTTTTTTGAGCATTACCATTTATTAATATTTACTGTACAAAATAAATAGTTTAATTTAAGTATAAAGAAATATTATGTCTGAAAATAAATATAACTTAAGCCTTTTAGAAAAACCATGTCATTAAAATTTAGTGCCATCAATGTGCTCCGGTGGGAGGAGAATTTTTATCTTTACCAACATTATAAATATAGAAAAATAAATTCATATTAAATTGATTAATTGTAATATAAGAAAAATATCAGAAAATTTATTTAGTTTAAGCGTACCTGGAAGGACAAAACTGATTTCTTCTACAAAAATTCCTTATAGAAAGGAGGCTTCATACGTTGGAAGAGTTCCCCTCATGTGTTCGGTCAAAGACGAAATGGGCATTTGGACTTGCTACCTGTGTCCCACGGACAAAACCAACGTCCGACGCCTGAACAAATGGGTGGCAAATGGTTCCTCCAGCCCAGTCTTTTAGGGAACACTCAAAAACTCTGGACGGTGAAATTTTAAAACTTTTAACAGAATTTAAAACACGGGATTCATCGGTTTTTAAAAATATTTAAAAAATATAAATAGAAAAATTACCCAAAAACACATTTTTTGAATTAAAAAAAAATCTGCTCCATTACAATTTAGCATCCTACTTACGTCCCAAAAATGTTTTGTAGATTGCTAAATTCGTATTGAAGTTATCGCTATTTTAGTTAAATTCGATAAAAAAAAAAAATCTGAAGACGAAAATTTTGAGCATAAATTTTTATATTTTGTTGTTATGAAAATTCGTATTTTAGGATTTCTTGAGATGGGAATAACGAAGCCTTAGTGCAATCCAGAAATATCGGGTAGTCTCGGCTTTTCCCAGTAGAATCAGATATTTCTATTTTTTTTTTCTTCTTCAATTATTTATAACATTCTTTAATATTTTGTATTTATATATTGTCTACTATTACTAACAATGAGAACGGTTTATTTTTTTTTCAAATAAACAAAATTATAAGTACTTAAGAGGGGGATTTTTTTTTTATAAATTCGTTATTCAAGCCCTTTCAGACTGTTTCAATGAGGATGAGACCTAGCTAATATTTAAGACAATTTAGTTCTAAATTAAAATACGGACTTTAATAAAAATCGTTAAAGTCATTTTCTAGTAAATCGAAAAAAATATGAAAAATCAATTCTATAAAGTGTCTACATATTCCATGTAAGTGAAAGGTAAAATGATGAACAAATAATTAACAGGTCAAGATAATGACTATGGATGCCTCCCTCACGAGACACTTGTATGCTACAAGTCAAATAAAAACCAATATATTTATTCAACTGAGGAAAAATAATGAGCCCAATAAAAAGAATACTTGTCTTAATTCCTCTAAGTCTATTTAGATTGTGTTCGATTCGAAGGAAATTGAAACTGTTTGCATTATATTACAATATTAATGAGATTTTGCGTTTATTTTAAATATAGAATGACGGGATGGCCGTGGGGGGAGGGGGGAGGTAAATACCAGCAAAATTTTCGAGAGTGGTTTATATTACACCTTTATCTCCCTTCCACCAGCCTTTCGCAAATCAATTTTTTTGCCTCATTCTCATTCTGGACAGCAGGGGAGGGCTTTACCCAATGACAATCCTCCTCCCTTGTTTCCAACCCCTCGGGGGTAGCATTTTGACAGAAATATCCACAGATTTATTTATTAAATTAACTCCTTTACCCCCTTCCTCGAAGAATACTCTTGAGCCGATTGCATGACCCTTTGCAAAGGGTGAAAGGGGAAGTGGTAGGGTGTTGATTCACACGGTCAATCACATTCCGTCCCAATAACGAAGGAACTGCTGGGACTAAGATTCTATCCCTCCTTATAAGCTCGAGTATTATTCGACCGAAATAGGGTGTATGTGCAATGCCTGCGGAAACGGAAAACTCCGAAATAATAGAAATAAATATATACCGAATGTTCTGAAAATAAAAAGAATATAGAAAAGAGAATATACCTGATATAAATTCTGTTTTCAATAGGTTGTGAAAACTAAAGCTCTATGATTGTCGACACATGAAAGTGGCTATCAATGACAGTTACGAAGAATACATTCATGACACTCTCAGCAAAAGGTTATTCCTCTACTTTATATCCGCATGGAGAGGAGAAAGGAAACCGATTTCTCACAGAAGATCAGATAATGAAGTACCATATTGCCTTTCTTTAGTGGCCAATGAGAATCCCTAATATATATACACAATACACAATAAAATAACTACATACATAAGTTTATAAAATACGTAATGCATTATTTTTATTTAATATCAATTTTCCGTATTTTCTTTTCCGTGTTATATAACATAAATGTTTCCCAAAACTAATAACCTAAACATTTAGTTTTGGAATCGTGAGTTCTTACAATTATATTTTAAGAAGTTTAAGAAGAATTTATTTTATAGTTAGAGAAGAACTAAAAAATAACTATCGTACAACAGCATCGAACGGGCTGCATGGAATTCGTTTTACTGAACACAGAGGTATGAGTTCATTTCATGGCTCAAGTACCGGTTAATATGCGGACAGACATCTCATTGGTATTTTAATGGGATATTATTTTAAAAACGGGTACCGCAACCCTCACAAAGGATGTGAGGGACACTAAACAATTAGACAATATTAGTCCCCGTTGGTGTATAAGCACAGATGTGCAACGGTTGAACTTTGGACTGGAATTAAATGTATATTTCATTTAAATAAATAAGCACATTGTCTTTAAAAAAATATTAAACTAATTTTTGAACTTGGAATGGATTAACTAGAATAAATATTAAACATTTTGAATTAGCGAATTATAATTTATAATTAGTTATATATTAATATGTTAAATGTTAATTATTAATTAATTAATATTTTTTGAAGCGTTATAATCAAGCACATGTTTAGGATGAACAATTTGAAATTTGTTTATCATTTTATAAAGTAGACATTTTTTTTCAAGCGTAAATATTACTTGTTTAATACATAATAACCTTTTTTTATTTTACCTAATCAGTAGTTACGTTGTCATTTTAGTATGCATCCATAATTTTATATTTCGTCGTTAATTAAAATATTTCATAATGTACACAACTTGAAAGTATTTTAGTTTCCGTATCACACTCATAATTTAGATCTCCTTAAAGCTTCCCCTCCACTACAATTGTAACGTTATTGCCCAGGAAATTTCCTTGTTATTTATTTTTGAACAATAAAATATTACATCCAAAATAAAATAGTTAACATTTTTTTTTAAGACTACCTTCACGCACAGCTCAAAGAGGATTATGTCTGAGCAAGTTTTTCAAGTTGCTTCAAGGTTCATAAAATCTGATTAAAATATATATTTCGTAAATTATTTTGTAACATCATCATTCGATGAATTTAAAATTGGTGACTTTTCTTAAAGTATGCTGACGCTGAACAGAAATAAAACGGAAATACAAGACGAATGGAAAAGATAAAATAGGATCGGCACGAGGACCTTGGTTGTGTACTTGTTGTTCACCCCACGTACGGCAATCCTACGTCAGAGTAAACGCGTGCCAAACTGTATCCAAGCCCCGTCTTCGCCTCTAATGCCCTCACACATCGATATATGGACCACAATATCCCTATAAGAAAAGGAAACGTTCTCTTAGTTTCAAGTGGACACGTTGGTTTGTAGGACTTGCCACCGGGGCAAGCTTGGCAAGAGGACGTACTTAAGAGAATCCCTTCAAGAAATTATTTAATATGGTGAACTGCTCGAGGTATGTATCCGGATTCCTGTTTTTCAGGGGATAATATTAATAATAATAATATAATAATGTATATAACATATAATTTAATATTATACGTAATATTTATCTGTTTTATAAATTATTTATTGCGGCTTCTCAATTTTTATCTAATGTTAATTCTCAGAAAAACACATTTTTTGGAAGCTTCCTCTAAAGGTAACTACCAATAGCACAAACATGCTTGATTCTGTGTACCTTAACACATCTGATCAGATTAGTAAGATAAGTTTATGAGACCGTTTAACTACCTTCAACCCTGCTCTAGATCTTATTCGGAAATATATTTTTTTATTATTTTACGGTGGCCAGATAATTGAAGCTTAAGCTATACAAATAATCATCAGTACCAACAATAGACGAGACCGGATGCTGAATATCCAAAGGGGGATATACTTCCAAGAGGGTTATTTATTGCTAAGAGGGTTGGACCCCTGGAGGAGTTGCTTCCAAGAACCTCCAGGGGATGCTATTCTTCAACAGAACAAGGGTTGCAACCCCACCTTCACCCGGCGTGGAAAATATCAACAATACAACTCGGCTTCTAAATCAATGTGGGTAATGTTTGATTAATATAATATATGTTCAGGAATGAAGCGAATGAAAGTGGATTGAGATTCGGAATTGATCAAGGAAACTTCATGGTTCAACAAACACGAATAACAACTCCAAGAGAAGTAAAAAGGTTCTTAAGGGACAGGGGGACAATCGTGAAAAATATTTCTAACAGCAATAGGGTATGTATTTCATCGATGATAAAAAAAAGAAGACAATAAAGTTTACTGGATATAGTTTTATGTAAATACATTTGTAAATATCAACAAATAAAGTTTTAAAAAAAACTTGATAAATTTTGCCCAAACATGAGTGAAAAAATGTTTAATTTAGCTGGTAATAACCAAATTTAAAATAAATTATCAGGAATATTTCGAAGAGTTGTATATTTGAAAGTAGTATTTAATATTGTGAAACGGGTGAAGATGAAAATGGCCAATAAGAAAAGCCAAAACGTTAAAGAACTGTGGAATGTATAAAAAATTAAATCACCGATACAAATCCTGATTAGTAAGGAAGTATATGTTAGAATAAAACTGTTATTAATATAATAAAATAATAGGTTTTATCATTTTATATTAAAAAATGTAGGCTTAAAATGTGGTTCAAAAGGTTTTATTCCTTAATCTTTTCGATTTAATTATTTAAAAAAAAAAATTCTTATTGTAGAATAATACAATCTGCCACAATCAAAGGCATTTAGTACTAGAGTATAAGTTTTCATTTCTTGTACAATATATACAGTCTAAACAGTAGAAAATAAAAATAGATTAAAATTTAATAAAAAAAAAAAAAGTTTAGGTATTAATTTCATTAAAGTTTATTTTGTATTTTAGGGAGTTAGTAACACTTAAAATACTTATTATTGGTAACTATAGAATACAGTTATATGTGAAGTGATTGATAGTTTTTATTTTTAAATGATGAATCATTTGTTTTTTTTCATTGATTTATAGGTTAACGAGATGCTCTTGGTTACATAATCATCACTTTTATGAAGCAGGTAAGAGTATATTAACTCTATTTCGAGATAAAGAGATGCTGTTTTGATGGGAGTTGTGGACACATGCGGTTCAACCCCTCGTCGTTATGTCCTGCGAGGGACAAAAGGACACCAAGGTTTTGTCAGGTCATTTTCGTTTCACTTAGCAATAATAAAGGCCTGGAACAGAAAAGGAATCTGGAAACCTGACATGGGGGACAATTGGGGGTTTTTAGGAGAAAAAGAAAATGGTTTAGTCAAAACACTCAGGTCTAAGTAGTAGTGTATTTTTCTCAACATTATAAATAACTGTATTGGTTAATAACAAATTGTTATTAGATATGTCAGTATTTTGTAAGGCTTTGTCAACGACTTTTTAAAAATTGGAACATTGTTTGAACAATTAAATAATTAAATGTAACCTTATCCTATGAAGTATTTTCTATCCTTCATCTCAGCTAAATAATTACAATAAACCCGTCTGCTGGTAGTGAGTTTTACAATGAGGGCGGTGTTTCATAATAAAGTACAAACTAATAATATTAGTCTTGTCGATTTAACGTAATACAATTACACTGACTTGAACAAAAGTAACTTGTAGTTTAGTACTTTTTAACTCCTGTAATATCTCTAATAGTCCTCCCTATTATGAAAAAGATAAGTATTAGTGCAATTACCACGTTGATTCTATACTTGTACTAAGAACTAATACTATTAGCTTTTATTATGAAACAGGTCCCAGAAGGTACGGACGGACATACAGAAAAAATTAAGTTCAAAAAGGACTAATAAAATATGTCTAAACAATATAATATAAAGATCAGTTAAATTTCGTTTTGTTTTTTAAATATATATTATAAATATATTATATTTTTTTTATGTTTACAACTGTTTAAATATGGTGTTTATACGCTTTCAGATGCCTATTACCAGGATCTGAATCTATATGGCAAAATGTAATAATACACAATAATATTTATATATATTCCCCACGGTATCCTTTTTGAGCTAAAAAAACAATTTACGTTGTTAAAACAAGTTTTTTTTGTAATATTTTGAAAAAGTGGCATTTGTTTGCGGCACTTCTAGGATACGCTTGGGGGCAACCACTTAGGAAACTGTAGAAATATATATAACGATCTGATATAAAGTTCTTTATGGATAAATAAAAACGATCTTAGATGAATAACTATAATATTTAAGAAATCATCGTCAAAATTAATTTGATAAATTTATAAATACTTGATTATTTTATAAAGACCTGAAGTCTATTTTATATTCTGAACATATTGTGTAAATGCATTGGCTGGTATTGTAATCTTCAAAACTGTTAATTCAGAAAGTCTATATTTTGTTCATTGGAATATAAAAACGAAAAAACTTCTTCTACATACCGTATAAATATATAATAAAATATGAGTCAAATGTAATTTTAGTTTGTTTCATTAATTTCTTTATTTTTACATTAATTTTAAGTATATACGAGTTAAGAAAACTGAGACATAAACATCGCTACAAAAATATTCAAAGCATAATTATTGAGGGTGTAAAATTATAAGGACTTAATATTTATTTAGGAGAGATTCATCAAGAAGATGGTCGACAAAAGTCCCTGAGGGACAAGAAGATACGATAATGGAGCGGACAACAATCTCCAAGTGGGCGTAGGACGCCTCTCCTACGCTCAAGGGAATCTTCACACCCCCCACCAATTTTATTGTTGGCTTTCTGAACAGAACCAAAAAATTTTGACGGAAAATCTGTGGGCTTTGTCAGGATGATTACCATGGTATGAGAGACCCAGCAACGATTAAGTATCTCTTGCCATGTTGACTAACGTTAAAAAGTGGAATGAAACGCCGAAAATGAAGAAATAACATTGGCAATATTAAAAAAAAATATCATTTTTTCATAAAATATTAATACGTAGATTAATTTCTGAAAAAAATCTTTTGTTTTTTCCCTATCTACTCAAAACCATACTTAAGAAAAACTAACAAGAAACAAGTTAATTACGTTTGATAAAGACATGCGTGTTTTACTAAAAATGCTTTTTAATTGAACTATCATCAACCTAGCTTATGTAATAATAAAACCGCTGATTTGGCAAACTTGAACCAGTAAACAATATTCTTTAAGCATTCCGACCTAAAACAGAGATGTTTTTAGAATCCACAGCAACATAACAACAAACCCAAATGTTTCTGTATCTGCTTACTCAAAACATTCAGTTCAGAATTTTTAGAATGACATAAAACAAGGAGGTGCAATATTCTTAAATGGTTTAACTCAAAATACCGATGTTTACATGTAAGTTAAAGAATAACAAAAGATCAATGTTTAATATTTTTCGACTCCCTTGTTTAACAATAAATTCAATAACATTGGATAACCCGAAACTACGAAGGTTGTGTTGCATTCCACTGTTATGTTGAGATAAAGCTGTTAGTAATATTTTCGAAATTTGATTTATAATGTTTGGCTTTATTTTTTACCTTTTTTAAAATGTTTTTCCTATGTTTATTTTTTTAGAAATCCTTGAACATTATCTTGTATGTTTTTTCTGTTTACCTGATTTGTCTTTTACATGATCATTGTATACTCCAGTTGCCGTTTAGTCCTAATCCTATTTCGTCATGTTCATAGAAAAAAAAATTAAGGACGAAATCAATATTGCAATTTATGTAAAGATAATGTACGTTGCATGAACTTGATAAATTCAATGAATACAGCAAAAAAGTTGAAAACAAGGTTGGACATATGATCAAACTCCACTTGAGGGAGCTAGCTACACTACACGGCACACAATCACTTGTTTATTTGGGTTAATCAATTTCAGTTCGCGTGCTCAACTATGTCCATACGATTTGAAAACGAATGACGACTACAATTTTTCACCTGCTCACACGTAATTGATCAAGAGAAAACAGCAATCGAAACTGACCCCGATATCTTAGCATTCAAATCTATTCTCTAGATTCAATAGATAAATTCAACGTCGGAAATTGATTGATCTAAATTTTAAAATGCCTATCAATTGAAACAGTCCTCGATTTACTCTCTAATGCTTTTTTTTTTTTTTAACAGAAAACTGAGAGCGATTCAATCGATTGAAGGTTCGCCTTAGAAAGTGGCCCGTTCGCTGAGTATGGGAAAATAACTTTATTAATAAACATTGTGCAAGAGTTATTGCAGCGCAGCCCCTTCACTGTATTACAAAAGGATGGGATAAGATCTTCCATGATCATTAGTCCGAGCGTTTGTAGGCGTCCACCAGCGCTTTCAAGAGGGTACGGACCGGCCTACACAAAATCGCTAGAAGAATGTGGAAAGAGTTTTGATCACAAACTAGTACCAATTGTATTATAAGCAAAAAATAACATTTCGGATTGGAAATAAAATTAATTCGGTCCTATAAGTGTCTTTGAAAGCTAAAGTGGCGTAACTCCACTTTTTTTCTATTTATAACATCTTAGTGAAAGCTAGAAATGAATTCTGGATATTTAAAATTAATTCTTAAAATTTTTGGTATTTTTAAAATACTTCCCGAGTAGTATTGCATTGGGCAGTATAAAGACTCTTTTGGTTAATTGAACTTGGGAAAAGGCCGAGATGTGTCCCACCGTTTTGTCCAGTGAGCCCAAGGAGCTGAGAAAATAATATCGATATGACTCTTCATCCTAGATTTTTTTTTTTAATAAACAAAAGGAAAGATACAAACCTTTTGATATTATTGATTTTCATGCAAATAAAGTTGTTTGAATTACTAGGTAACAATAAAACTTAATTCCGTATAATTTATAACATACACGAGCTAAAACAATCAAATTTAAACAAATTGAGTGGGGAAAAGTTTGTTTGTCAGTATTCTGAAATTTTCAACAACAGGTCTGCTAAGACTCTTGATCCCTCAAAACAGTGTTTAATTGAGTTACACCACTTTAGCTTTAAACAGCTCATATATAGAAACAAAAGAAATATCATAGTCAAACAAATTATTATCAAACTAAAAAGCAACTAAGATTGGATTATTTGTTGGATATGATTACAAGAATCCAATGACTTAAGTAGACACGATTGTAGAAAATTCTAGTATTTTTTGTTTAAAAGGATAAACTATAGTCTGAGGGGTGGCAATGTTACAAGTAAAAATATAAAATGTATTTTGTAGGTTAAAAAAAATCCCCTTTTCACCGTTGACAAGATTTTCGAACGAATTTCAGAGCAACGCTTAAATACTATAAATAAACCCAAAATCAAATTATCGGCTTTAATTGGAGACAGGGTTGTATTGATTCAATTAAACAACTTGTAACTAGTTTCCCAAGAGCACCTGTCCCGGTCGCTTAACCTCAACAATCTGATTAAAGGAACTCTAAATTTTTTATGTACCCAGCATGGCAACTCAAATGTATGTAAATAAAAACGCCAAGCGACTACTACAATCAAATTATGTAAACAAATTCTCGTATATATTTAAAATATCATCATGAATCTAGAAAAAAAAAATCTGATTATTCTTGTAGTGTCCTATAAATAATCTTAGTTGCTTTTCATTATAATTTGTTTGACTGTAATGTTTCTATATACGAGCTGATTAAAGGTAAAGTGTTGTAATTTTATATGTTTATTTTTAACATTTCTTTCCCAAAGGCTATGATTTATCCTTTAAAAAAAATACAAGAATTTTTTACCGTCGTGTTTACTTAAGTCATCGGATTTTTGTAATTATATCCTGTTGGATATAATTATTTGTTAACAATCTTAGTTGTTCTTTAGTATGATACTAATTGGTTTGACTATGGTTTCTATATATGGAATGAGCTGTTTAAAGCTAAATTGTAACTCAATCAAACACTGTTTTGAGATATTAAGACTTTTAGTAAAACTGTAATTGAAAATTCCAGAATACTACCAACCAAATTTTCCCCTCTCAGTAAGTTTAAATTTGATTTTTTTAGCTCATGTATGATATAAGTATAAGCACTCAAGTTCTTACACTTGAGGTATAAAAAAAAAACATTTTAAACGAAAAAACAAAAGACAATAGTTTGGAGGAAGACTCAAGTCGGCATAATTTTCCAAATTGGAAGTATAAAATTACTGTATAAAAACAGTTTTAGCATTTTTATTTATTTATTACTTTTTTGTTTAGCTCCAAGGGCCCATTGGGCGAAAACGGTGGACAAACATCAATCTTTTCCAAAGTAGAATAACAAAAAAAAAAAGTTTATCGAAATCAACATTGTTTGTTTGTCCAGTCTGGGAAGCTAGGAGGTACACCGCTATTCCCATAGGTTTTACATATTCAGGATTTACACCACTTAGGCTTTCAAAGGTCCATGTAATGACTGACCGAAGTGATTTTGTTTTTTAATCTGACATTCTATTTTGGCTTAAATTTACTAAGCCTATTTTTGTTTGGAGTAGGCTGTTTTGTTTTCGGCCTCTTGAAAAAACTAAACAATTTTCTCTAATTACATATATAGAAACTATTACGACAGGTATAATAAAATTTGAAAACAGAGTTTAAACCTCAATAATGGTCTTTAATATGTTTTTACTGATTTATAAAATAAGATATTAAATTCCGATGATTATATCCATATAGTATGAAAATGATAAAACTTTTATAGTCTAGCAAAATGAAAAAGTCTGCGTGAGGTTTCCAACCGGTTGTATATTCCTCTTAGATTGTGATAACTTGACCGCAGTGGAATTCGAAACTGCAATGCAGGAGTCGCTGAGGTGCAGATATTCCTTAACCCCGCTACATGCTGCTTTGAAGTAAGGATATGCTAGTCCTTACAAAAAAAAAAAAAAAAAAAAAAAGACAAAACAAAAAATTTGAACTACAGATGTTACTTTTTAAATGATTTATTCTCACGACTCGCGTAACATACACATCCCAATTTTGTATTTTTGTTACACGAGACCGTGTCACTGACCCCGATTCGACCCATACTCAGTTCTTTATGTAAGCTTTTATCTTTACAGGCTTACACGTTAATTACATACAATTAATTAAATAAGCGTTGTAACGCTATTATTACTTAAGGTGTGTACATTACAATAACACACTGCCAACGTTTCTTAATACTCAGGAACTGAGAACCGCAATAGCACACAATGCAAACAAAATCCCATGTCCTTATGTGCTCTATATTTGTATTAAATATTTTTTTTTTAATCTTAAACATTGGCTTAAGGTCAAAAATTAAAACCACAATGAGTCTTAATTAATATATTTTGTATTCTAGGACGTTTCGGGGATACTTTATTCCCCCTCTTTAGCTGTTGATAGCTCCAATATTATTGGGTGAGTCAAATTTAATTAAATATATAACAAATTTGATTTTATTGAAATTAAAAAAAAATAATAATAATAATTCTTTTCTAGTCATTGACCAAACTACAATGTTATAGCTCTAAATATAGAGTTTGTTTTTTATTAAGATAGATTTGACCCACCCAATAATATTGGAGCTATCAACAGCTAAAGAGGGGAATAAAGTATCCCCGAAACGTCCTAGAAGAAGAAATATATTGATAAAGAATCATTTTTTAAAATTTCTAACCTTAAGGCAACATTTAGGATTTAAATAAATTATATAAGTGTGATACGAGGTTAAATGGTGAAAAGAAATTGTTTAAGGTTAAAGAGTAAGTTATTAAATGCTATTGAAACGACAGAAAATTATTTTTAACTTAACGATATTTTCGACCGTATTAGAAATACTTAAAATA
>NW_027108463.1:110677-144094 GCF_000696795.3 Halyomorpha halys
AAACACTTAATGTTCTCTTATATGAGCCGTTTAAATCCAAAGTAGTGTAACTCCAAACGCTGTTTTAAGATCTTAAGACTTGTAGTTTTCAATTGTATGAGTCAAATGTGACTTTGAAACCTTAATCAACTAAAACAATCGATTTACAATTGGATTAAGGAAGTAAATGGACGTAATCCGTTAACTGGAATGAATTGTGCTCAATTAAAGCTTCAGGAGAGGTCAAAAGAATTTATTTACAAGGTCAGATTGAAAACAAAGTTACGGGATCCAGATCCCAAGATACAAAATATTTAAATGAGTACTGTAATCAGATACAATTACGGTGAGGGAAAAAACAACAAAAAATAATGATACACTAGAAAATAAAAAGATGTAGACCAGAGAGGCAGCTCATTGATGGGAGGTTTGACTCGGCGCCAAAGCCTCCCACGCTGCATCCTGGCCATCATAATGTCCTCCAAGCCTTCCAACGGGCTGAATCATCAGGAGCAGGATGCCTGTCTGCCTTGGGCCAAAGATTCCAAACTCCAAGTAAAAGAGGATTCCAGAAAAAAAAGGAGAGTTTTCACCAATCTCATCTGGAATTGTTAAGGGTTTTCACCTGAGCAAGGTCGGGAAGGTGGCTAAGACCGTATAAGGATGTGTGGCGTGTTGGAACTTCAAGCAAATGAAAAATTAAAAACCTTAGTAGTGCTTATTATTATCAAGTCCCAGAATTAATGAGCAGCGAGCAGATAAATTTTGACTAAAGGTCATTCAATAGCACTAGAAATACGTCATCTAGGTTCGAATGAGTGTTAGGTGTGTTGATTTTATTTTTACTATAACTTAATATTCTCCATCACACAGTTTTCTGGAAAAGATACTGTACAGTTCTTTTATATGTAGTAGAAAAAATATTATTAACATTGTTTATATTTTAGGCGCCATATTTTCGGGGAGAATTTTTAATCTCGTTTAAGAAAATAATTTTACAAAAACAATTCAGGGGACACTAAATAAAATCAGAACTTAAACATAGTTATGGAGAGTAATTAATAAAAAAATATAAATATTTATCTTAATTAATGCGGGATATGTTTGTAGGGGGTCAATCAGGATGAGTAAAATGTACATGATATTATCCCTAATTTTTTTATGGAACTATATTTCGACCCACATTTTATAGTTTGCATGGAATGAAGATTTAAATTTTGTTTTTTACAAAAAGTTTGTTATTTACCAAAACAACAGCTTATTTCTTTCTATTTATTTAGTCTCGCAGGGTTCTATGTATTTTTTATTATATTTTATATGATAATCTAAACGGTTTTTATTTGGGAGGGAGGAGATGGGAAATATGACCAGGAAAATATATATATATATATATATATTTTAAGTTTTTGGTTATCCGTACTGAAGCGGTATCGTGCTTGTACGAACTTATATTTCTAGTCAAAGTTCCTATAATTTAAATTTCTATAGTAATAAAAAAAATTAAAAACTATGTTTTACTGGTTATTAGAGAATTTTGGTATCACTGAACTCTCAAACAACTTACTATACCTTTACAACTGTCAGTACCTTGCTGAATCTTCATGATGAGGCTGACTTTTTATCGTGAGGAGCTGAAGAAGGGTTCATTTTACTGTCATGGCAGACCAAGGACACTCATTAATTATAATAGAAAATATGAGAGGCAGATGGCATGAGATCGTAAAAAAACAACGTCGCCTCGCTGCCTAGCTAGCACCAACTAGATCTATAAGGAATAACATCCCTGAGTTATCACAAAGTCTCCGTTTAATTGCTTGCAGATTAAGCGAGTAAGTCAATTTAAACCTCGATACCTTCATGAATCACTAGGAGTTTAGTCGATTTAAAAAAAAAAAAAAAACCAATCACCAGCTATGAGTTATTGCCTATATATACATATTACAAAGTCAAGGCTTTTAACTCTTAACAATGAAATCGGTTTATGAAAAATACAAATTACCAGGGTTTTCTTTAATAATATAATAAAATAGTTCAAATTTGTTTACCTGTAATTTATTATATTGGCTGAAAATCAACAAAAGGCCTGCCATGTTGGTATCTTAAAGTGTGATTAACTTAAATACGGACTTGTGCGTTGTTGGGAGTGGAGAAGTGGAAAATGCGAAATTCGTTTATTTAAATCATTACTAATTTATACTGGCTATTAATATCAGTGAGGCGGTTGAGAAAGAAGTCTCGAGGATCTTCCGTCTGCTTGCTCTTTTAGAAATGGGGGAACAAGTTCAGTTCGGAGTTTCTCATGCTAATTGTAAAAATTGTAAATAGGAATGAATATGTTTAAGATGTTATTTTACTTTAAGTTTTTCTGGTACTTCTTATTTTGTTATTATTTAACTTGTACGGTTGTAAATATGCTGTTAATTTGCTCTATGATACCTATTACCATTTTCTGTAAATACACGACAGAATATAATATTAAACGATAATAAAAAAAAAAATATTTTATTGTTGTAAATTGTGCTTGCATAAAATGTCTTTAAATTGTTTATTTCTCTATTTTATTGAAACACTTTTCGAGATTTTATGTTTATGTAAATGGATTCAACAGGATGTTTTCTTTTCAGAAATGAAATACTAATCACATAATTAGTCAAACGCAATTTTGGTGTTAAGATTGTCAGTCTCAAAAAAGAAAAGTTAAAAAAATAAATGAACAATCTGATTTTTCGAGATAGATTTCAGTGAACCTTAAGTATAAATTTATATTATTCTAATAAGAATTTTTTTTTTGAACTAATTAAACAAAAGCTGAAAACTTGCTGTGTTTTTTTTTTCGCTCTGCTATAGAAAAAGCTTCTGCGAAACCTATTTCATAACATATTTTATATACGAATTTTCTACAAGAATGTAAAATTTCAATGACTTAAAAATAATTGAAATGTTCTAAAAGGACAATTAAATAACTTGATGAAAAGATTAATACGTAATCGATAAGCATTTTTTAAAAATATTTTATAAAAGCAAAAAATGTCAAGAGTAATTCAATGAGCAGTTTAATCCGAACAGAATCTGATTTTTCTCTAAAAGGGAATTTTCCAAAAGGTTATTGCATGGCAGGCGTCTTAGAAAGCAGGATCTATATTGAAAAATAAACGAATAAAATCTGGATGTGGTGAATGAATACGAAACAAGGTGTGACGCAGTCTACATAAATAAATCATTCGATTGAACGAGACTGATATGAGTAGAAATAATGGTGGGATAAAAAATACATTAGAATATATTTTGAGTATTCCTGTAACATAATGTTTTAAAGAAACTTTTTACCATTCTTAAAATTAAATTAACATAAATTTACAAATATGCTAATATCTTACTTTTTTAGGTTTGATCCAAAATAAACTCATTCAATCATAAACTCTTCACTCTTTTGAGAGGGAGGGGGGGGGGTCCGGTCAGCAAAGAAAAACGTAAATGAACTAAAAAAATATTTATTTATGCCGACGTTTCGACCCGAGTTTCAGGTCTTCACAGATTGGATGCCAGGCAGAAACTATAATATTTCCTAAATAAATAGTAAATCCAAACATTCTCTCCTGATATTGACTATTTAACTTATCATCGCTGAACATTACGTCATTCTTCAGGTAAAATATTCTTCAGAAGATTTCATTTTCGTAGAAAATATAAAATGTGATGTTCTTTTTTAAAAATTACTCAGAAAAATACATTTTCCACCAGTTAAGAGGAGTCGACAGGAAAATTTCAACTTAAAAACCAAGACAGCGGGAACCGAATAATTTTGCAACTGAGAAATGGAAAGGATTTTCCTCTTGAAAGCTCGCTGTTGAATTTCGTTTCTTTTAGTTATTCTAGACCTGGAATACTTCTTTAACTTCTCTTCGCTTTTATATCTAGATCTCCCAAAACATTTCTGTTTCAACAAATAAGTATAGACTTTTATTAAATAATTTGGAACCGGATCTTAATTTATTTAAAAAAAAAAGGCAAAAGTTATAACAAAAAAGACCGAAATATATATTAAAAACTCCATAAGTGATAAAATATATTGAACAAAGTACAATTACAGAATACAATATTAAATTTACAATTTATATTAAAAATCATTTGTACAAATAAATTCATTTGATTAATAATTAAAATTAGAAGTTTTTCAATTATCTGAAAAAAAAAAAATGAGCTTATGAAATGAACAAAACTGTATTTATTTCCTTTAACAAAAAAATAAATATTTTCTTGTAAATTATCTATTTTATAATGATAAAACTCGCAAAATATTTTATTTAAATAACGGTTCGGGCCCTAATAATTATACTGTAGTTGTAATTATAGAATTACATCGAAATTTCAGCGTAAGTAAGTCTTTAACTTGTCGATATTGTCCTAATGAATTTTATTAAATTTGTCGAAAATTCACATAGTAACTAGATTTACACCAAGAGGTATAATTATTTGATGTAATTCTTCTTTGGCTATTCAGTCATATGGATAACCCGGATTTTTAAGCAATTATAAATTTTGTTTGTATACATTTTTTAAACACCTGATCAAATATATTAACGAATTAGTCTGGAGTACACTAATTCGTTAATATATTTGATCAGGTGTTTAAAAAATGCATAATTAGCAGTAACTGCATAATAATAACTTATTTTGTTGACCTCAATAAAGTAAAAAAAAAAAAAAGTAAATAGAAATAAAAAATTTAATTAGAGATGAAATTCTAAATTAGAAAAAAAATAAAATCAACGTAATAACGCTATCTTTAATAATTGAATTCCTAGAAGGATTTACTTCCTTGCATACTTTCTTTGATTGGTAATACTTTATAATTATTTGAAACTCTGTAAGTGCATCGTTTTCTTCCAAGTTAAAAACTTGGTTTGAAATATTCAATTTGAAATAAACGGAGACCAGTGAATGGAATAATGGACTGTTAAATGCTAAATAATGATCTCACTTCCATTAACACGTTTTCTCTTTTTTTCATTCAACGCTAAAAAAAAAAAAAAAAAATGAAGAAAACAAGATTGTTGTTAGATGAAAGTTTCAAATTATTAAGTGAATTTAAAGGAAGTGGAACTCGCATACCAGACCCGGTAGGAAAAACTTAAAAGAAAAATATATATACGTGGAATTTTTGAGGAAAAAATAATAAAATTTCAAATGTGAATGATTTAGTTTATTTAAGTGCAATTCGATAATTTTAAATGCATATAAATTCGTTCCTATCATGTTTTTTGATGATTTCGTAGAAAAATCAATTTTTAAATATAAAATATTATGAATTATAAATTAGTTTTCGAATAAACAAATTTAAAACTGAAATTGGTAATTAATAATAGTGCTAGTAAAGTTTCTGAGTAATTCATTTATTCATTCATTACTTATTGTATTATTGTCAATTAGCTATTAAATAGAATTATTGCTAATTGTAAGTTTATATTACGCTCATATTTTAGTTTTTAATTAGAAGCTCAAATTATGTTTTTATCCGTACATATTATAACACATTTGCGTTACTTTTATTTGTTTAATTTTTAATCGCCTTTCCAATTTCTTTCCAAGACTTTTTTGTAGACACATTAGTTGTATATTTGAATATTTCAGCAGTATTATAGAATTTATAGACCATATTTTGTGGTTTGTAATTGCAGATTATATAGTATATTCTGCGTGTTTTTACTTCATAACAGATTAATATCTGTGCTCTCGTCAAAAGTCAACGAAAGTTTTCCTACAGAGCTGTTACGTTTGTTACGCAGAATCCCATGATCTGCAGGGATCAACATTCGTTTTCTAAACGCAGTCTAACATGGTCTAATAAGCTGGCGAGGAGACGTAACCTGGATTATGCAACTATCTACCACTCACTATTTCATACACACGAGCTTCAACAACGATTAGAGGCGGAGTTGACCGCCTTGCGTTGAAATTAGTTCCAAATTAACTGTGTAATGTTTCCAATAAATGATGGAATTTTCATAAGCAGAGTACCAAGTGCCATTTTACCCACCTGCCATCTACAGCCAACAAAATAATACGAAATAATTACCATAGAAACCAGTAGATTATCAATCATAGAAATCGTGAATTCCTCACTTTAAGATAAAATCATAAATAATCGCAAAGAAACGTGTACTCACTATATTGTGTTAAATAAAACAATTTGTTTAGTTTTTCTTTTATTTATAATAAATATTTACGTAATTGTAAAGATAAAACATGCTACGTTAGTAATGATCTATAATGATAAAGCACAAATGTTTAAAAGTATTATATAAATAGGTTTTAAGAAAGATTCTAAAACATACATATTAGAAAATATATAGTCGATCGTCACATTTACAATTGATGTTTATTCTATCTATTAGTTACCAATAATAAGTCATTAAAATATTGTCGAACGTTTCATTCCCCAGCATATCGTTGGAAACAGTTGTAAAACCAGGTAGCTTGAATCCGAACTCTTCAGAAGGGACAGAAAAACCGTTTAAAAAATTTAATATTCATCATACAGAGTTATTTTTTTAAGTAATGTGTAAGAGCATGAGATATAAAAAAAATATACAATAATTGTTAAGGGTGAAATATATGAAACATTAAAAAAAACAAACGGGGTTAGCGTAATAATTAATAATTGATTTTAATAAAAAACAACAGTACTCATATTTCATCAGATCAGAAATAAACATATTTTATTGGATTAATTTATCAATATGTTTTTATTATTATCTGTTTATGCATTTTCCTTTTAGATAAGATATTAAATAAACTTATCAACATATTACAAAAGATAGACGAAATTATCTTCAATGAGTAAAATCATACTATATTAAAAAAAAAATAAAAAGAAACATATGATAGAGATTGGTGTTCCTCATTATCTTGCGCATGTCATAAATTAGAAAACAACGGGCTTTATCATTAAACTTAAAAAATTAGTTTTGAAATCAAAGAATAGACGAGAACATGGATTCTAAAAAACTTAACTTTAATTTCCCACAAGGCCCCAGGAAAAACGCGACCTTCCCATTCTGGTGATAACCTGTAGGATGATCTCCCGCCTTAGAATATATCATAAAAGTAATTAATCTCTTTCAGTATTTTAGTGTATTAAAATAAAAAGAGTAAATTTAGTGCTACGAAAATTTACGTCCAAACAAGAGTACTTACTGAATCAGAATAATGGGAAAAAAATGGTTCTATTGCAGAGCTGGGTCGACTCCATTATTGCCTAACAGTTAGTTAACAGTCGTCGGATAATAACTGGGTTAATTGGTAGCAGAAGGCTGAGTTAACCTTTTATGTGACCAAGCGTGGAACGGCTTGGAGTAAGAATAAGTAAGCACCCCATAGAGTTCTTTGTTTTCTGGGAGCGACTCCAGCAGCTAAGTAATTTTGGGACTAGGCGGCGTTCATCGTCCTTCCAAAATTTGGCGCCTAAAATCGGAAAAAAATATAACAAAATCGTTATAAATTATGTTAAATTAATTTTCATCAATCCGTATATAATAGATATAATTGCACTCTTATATAAACTACTACACCAAGAATCATTAAAATTAAATAACAATATATAATTTAATTTAATTTATTCTATTTAAAATAATGTAATTAACCAACAAATGTTCTCAAGGAGGTATCAAATAATTATACAGGGTATTGTATATAAAGGTTTGTTCTCCCCCCCCTTTTTATAACCTCTAATTAAATTCGAAATGAACATATAATTTATGTTAATATTTTTGTTTTTTTTAAACTGAAACTTTTCAAGAGGGTTTACGAGGGCCAATAACGATTATACGATACTTGATGAATCCTTCACTTTATAATGAGAAAAACATTTGAAATGGCACCATGTATAGGCATATATATTTTAGGTATATACGTAAGTTATTTAAATTACTTTGATAAAAGCAATCATCCCACATCGCAGAAAAAAAAAAAAAAAAAAAAAAAGAAAAATCATAAAACAAGAACATTCATAACAGGATTCACGACATATTTTCAGGACAAACTAGCTCCTCTAAGATGCAGGGACGTTCTAGTACCGGAAAAAGATTTTTTTCCAATGCACTTAGATCCAGCCGTAAAGGTCGAAACATGTTTTGCTTGGCTCTAGAGGGTGATGAAGTAGCATCGACGACCACGGAGGTAAGACATATTTTATTGCGATTCTAACTCGGAAATATCGATTCCACTAGATGCATAAAATTGACAATAAACCATGAGACCACTGCGAGAATTTAAATTACCCTCAGATGAAAATAGATTTTGGCACTTTACCAGCCTGTCAATTGATTTTAATAAATTCGAGCTGTCGTCGAGAATAGACCGACCATTCTGCAGCTGGAGAAGAGCGGGCGATGAGGCTGTTACAAGAGTATCTTCTGCCATTAAGCTGGCTACAGATCTCTCCACTCCACACCAAATATTGCAGGTAACGAAGTACCAAAAAAAAAAAATATATAAAAAATTGGTCTGTTGCGAAATTCACTCTAAACATTTCCTTTTTCATGGCAACGAAGAATCAAAAGTTCATAATTAATTCTTTTGGTAGAATATTTTTCAGAGGTGGAGGGGTGGAAAGAAGGCAAATTTGGCTTTTTACAATGAATATTAGTTTTGATACAAGTGACGCATGTTTCTTGTATATTCTTTTTTTTTATGATGAACCTAATGGAAGTTGAAAATGTTACACTTTATCATGAGGTGCAGATAGTTGACCGTAGATTAATAATTGGTTACGCTTCATTATAGACGAAAAATTTTAAATTCCTATTATTTTACCACACAAAAATTGAAATCTCGATTTGTTTGGGAGATTTGAGAACCTTCTACAAAATACGAAACTTGTGGTAAAACATTATCCTGAGCTGTTATCATACTCAAAATTGTGCATAAACGCTATCTTCAGAGTTTATTTTTCCTAAAGATATTTAGAAAATGGGCACATTTTCAGGAAATAATTTTAAGTTAAGGCAATACTGTTAAGTTAGAAACTCCAACCAAAATTATGGGAAAATTTTAGAATTTGTTCCCCCTTCCTAAAGGTTATTGCAGTAATACCCCTGGAAATTTATTACCAAACGGTTACCTACATTTGTGTAATGAGGTCTATTGACACATACAGAGCAGCTCTATTGACACAAACTATAGACCTCTTAATCAATCCTCTCTTATCCCTAACTCATTAGGGAACATTAACTCCCATCATTATGATTTATTATTTTTAAACTAACGACTAATTAACGAATTAGGACGTTTCGCTGTCTTTATCCGCATTCTCAGCCTAATATATTATTCGAAAAATATATACCTATTAACAATAGCTTCTACTATTAACTTATATTAAATTTTCTTAAAAAAGATATTAAAACTATTTTTAACAACTTATATTTTTGAATAACTTAGCTTAAAAACGACAAGTCGTATGAAACTGATATTATATATTTAAGGCGGATATATTCATGGAATGTTGCAGCATTTTTTCGATAAAATCGACTGGCCAGAAGACTAAATAGAATTAAATCAATTAATTAATCATCTAGCATTATTAACAGTAATGAAAAATGTATAAATATGAATTATGAAAATATTTTTTAATTAATTAAAGGAGAAAATAGAGAGAGAATTAGAAAAAGCCCCGGATAGGGACTGGAAATCGGAAACGAGCGATTTGTTACATTTTGTTAAACTGTTGTATTTTTGGCAAGAACAGGTTGATATACGTTATTTGTACCTCGATAAATCCTAAATTATGAATTTTTATAGTAACAGAAAAAAACAATTTTTTTTTGTTAGAAAATTTATGATATTTGCATAATAACAATTTATATTTTTAGTATATCTTTATAGTTAACAGTATATTCCAAATGTATTTCTTTAGAGGCAAAATATGAGTTAAATTGAATCAAAATTTATAATTAATGAGGTATATTGTTGAAATATTTTTTTTTTTTAAATACCTCAAATTTATAATGGTTCTTTTACTAGATTTCAGGAATATATGAAAATATAGATGACTCTGATATAATTCGAATTTATTTTAGATTTTGATGCAAATATTGATAAGAAGTGAACATATCGGTGGAGGCATGAGAATCTACAGTAGGCTGGACTTAGTAGCAACGAAGGCCGGGAGACAAAGAGCGGGCAACCTTGGGGGGAAGGCCACTGCCCGGGGATCAACGCCCCCCTTTTCCCCTTTCCCCCCTCCACAACCCCTAATTGTAATATTAGTTTATTTATTATACCACTTTTCAAGAGGGAAAATCAAACCTAATAGCTCTACCCTGTAATAATGAAACAGTATTCAGCAAACAGGCAATTTTTAACACAGTTTATAATCGAACAAAGTATGTTTTAACTGTCTAAGTTTGGTTACTTTTATATGTATTTTTGTTATTATTTTAAAGTTATTATTAATTGAGTCAATTTTGCAAAAATAATTAGTGACTATCGAACCACTGGTTTTGCTCCTACACAATGGAAGGTTGGAAACCTGTTTATTCATTCTGGACATAAAATAAAAGTTTCTCAGAATAAAAAAATTCCCATCGCATTAGGTCTTAGACATCATAACAAGTTAGGTTCCGTGTGTTAGTAGTAAAATATTCGGGCAAGATTTAACTATTAGTCTGATTTCGATGAAATGTTTCGAAACTGCGTGAACCAGTACCTAGAAAGACCTATAGTAATTTCATGAATTTACTCGTTGAGAACAAAAGTGATGAAAGTCATTATTTTCTGATCAAAATTAGTTATCATAAATAATCCATTACGTAGTCCATTAACTTCAAATGTTTCAAAATAGTTAAATGAGCTTGTGATTGAAAATTTCTTACATAAAAAAGCATTTTTTTTCTTACTAAATACCTTCTATTATACATACGTAAACGTATTTTTCATAACCTATTCAAAAACGGCAGGTCCGATTTGGGTTAAAGTTGAAGGATTGTCGGGGAATTGTTTGGACATGGTGTATTAGACATTAAATCCAATACTTTCGTTAATCCATGATATTAACTCCAAACTGGATACACCTATACTTTAACAATGGCTCGTACTAAATGTGTATTTTATCATTAAAAGGCAAATCATTAACCAAGAAATATCAGTAATTACTGACCCAGTGGAAATCTCCAAAAAAAAAGATCTCTTCCAGAAAATAAATTAAAAAATGATTATTCACTGAAAAACTGAGCTATATACTCAGTTGACGTTTTTCAAACTTACCATTAGTTCTCACGAAATGAGGAACTATTCTCCAAAACTTAATTTTTAATCCCACCAAAAATAAAAACAAAAAAATTAAAACTAAGAATTAACCAAAAAGTGGTCATATCTAACTATTTGGGAATAAAACAACACCCAAATAATATATATTTTTTGCTTTTGAGTATTTTCTTTAAAGAAGTAAATTAAAAAATAACAAATCTGTATTTATAATATAATATACTAAAAGCTAATAGATCTACAAGAACAAATATTGAATAATGTATTCACATGGTGTAAATATGTAAATGCGTGTTTGAGCAGTAATGTAACGGTTATAGTACACATGCTGTCTTGTAAATGTAACGCTTACTAACAGAGTAGTTAATATGACACGCCATTAAAAACTAATATCATATTTTTATTTTAATCATGCAATTTATTACAAATATTTTTACTAATAATCTTATAAAACCTGACAAAGAAATCGTAATTATTCTTAAAAGGAAAATTCCCTTCTTAGAAATATTTAAATTTCAAGTAACGATTATACCTTACAATATATTATTAGCAAAACAATGTAATTAAAATAAATAGTAAAAATTAATAAAGAAGAATATATCGCATTAATAATTTTGTTTTAATGTAACGTAAAAGTATTGTAAAATCACTCTTAGTTAAAATATTTTATTAAAATATATCTCGTTCTAAATAAAAATAAAAAAAGGATTGATATTTAATCCGTTCGCTAAAAAAAAAAGAAATTTAAATGCATGCATAAATATAAAATTTCGGTAGGTACTAACCATGGCACAGCTGGGATATTCGAAAGGCTCCGAAGATTTATCTGGTGGGTTGAGATGTTGAGGAATGGAACCGCCTTTAGTACGACCAGCCACTAAGAAATGGGTACCTCACCCTCACCTTTTCCCAGGCTAGGAAGAAAAAGTTGACGGGGATTGATACTCACCAAATTATCTCTCCCTCTTTTGAGAAGCCCCCTACTATTCCCTCCTCCCTCTTTTATTATTTTCGAAATTAAATTATTAAATAATAGGAATATATGAAAAATAAGAAAAAAAAAATAAAAATAAATATATATGATTGCGTATATTGTGATTTGCAGCTGTTATTTCTTTACTGGACAGTCATAAAAACTGACGAATTAAAGAAAACAATGAGCATTTCAAATTTTTATTTAGTATTTCAAATCTGAATATTGAAATATTTAGATAAAAACAAAAATTCATCTGGCTTTATAAAAATGTTAACATCACGTTCCAAGATTATCAAAAATACGTGAGAAAAAATACATTAATTCATATAAAAATTTCAATTCCTTAAGTACTTTAGGCAGAAAACTTACTTAGGGTTTAATTTCGCCATATATTTGATCCAATCATGAACATCAAAATTACTAACAGTTACAATTGAATTTCTCAAGAGAAAAAAAAATTGATTGTTACATTACAGATAAGTTGAAATTAAATTTTATACAGATCTAATCATTACTGGAGTTGGTACAGCTGGTGAATCCTTATTCAATCTCTACTTAACAAGAACGATCACTAAGCATACATAATGTTCTATGTTATCAATAGAAATTTGGAAATTTCATTAGGTGTTTGAAAATAAAAATGAAGTGTTAAAAAGTCAAACCATCAAAGTTGTTTAATATTTCTCAACCTCGACTTAGCATGCCCATTTCAATCGTCATAGTTTTAACCAGTTACATCACTTTATACCGTGTGCATCTCCCCACTACGTTGAGTACTCAAATACACTAAAAACTTTTTTCGGACCAACTATTTTAATGTTACACTGTGAAGTATTAACTAAAACAAGACTTACACGTTTGTATAAATAAAGAAGCGTTAATTATCGAAGATATCATACCTCTTAGTAGAAAGTTACGCCTGTTAAGCAATAGACTCAATTAGGTTTTACCGGACCGCCAAGAAGCTAAATTGTATTTTGTTCAAAAACACGAAGAGGATTCGGACAAGAAGCAACCGCGCCGACCTCCGAACAAGAAATACACCACTCAAAAAGGATGGTTTTGGGACCCAACAAAAAAACTTGAGGCCTGCCCGAAACCTTAGGGCCAGCCAGGTAGTCCGCAGCAGGCCATTATCTCAGTTGAAGCCGGCTTTCACGGGACACAGTTATAAGAATAACGCTCATTATTGAAAATTGCTATAATTATTGAATATGAAACAGAGCGTTAACGATAAATCTTAACAACAATCTTTGGAAATTTTAAAATTAAGAAAAAAAATGTTTTTTTTAGTTATTGTAATAATTTTCAACAAAATCTTCCTCATTCCCAGATATAAGTTTTTTAACGATAGCTTTAAACGGTTATGGCCAGAGAACGTGGCGATGAAAACTCTCTGATGATGGCATCCATTACCTGGTCTCGGTTGGAAATATTTTATTTCGCAGACTCATAATATTTGTAGCAGTAGTTAAGGTCGAATTAAATTGAAACCATTTAATTGAAATTGTTTATGAGCGCTCCGGTATTAAAACGCGAAATGGCGACAGGACCTTGATCTGAAAATTGAAGTTGCCCAACATTGCGACTACAATGATGAACGAATAGTAATGAATAGTAACTTTAACCATGGTACATAAATCGACTTCCAACTCACGACAATATGACTACTAGGACTACTACTAGAGTTCGATGCCGACACAACCTTCAATTGTTACATACAAAACTATAACCCCCCCCTCCCATCAAATTCAAAATCATAAAACATTTACCAATCAAGGTCTCGGTCCACCTCTCCTACGGCTATCCATAGGTTCAGTGATAAAAATAGTTTTATTACCTAATTATTACTTGCTTTGTCTTAGAACTTTGCGCGCTTATTTCTACTGCAACAATTTAATTAAGTTGATATAGTTACCACGTGCATTTCTCCCTACGTTGGGTATCCGATTCTCATGTAAAATCATATTTTTTCGGACGGAATATTTCTATGTAATAATTAATTTTTAGAAACATAAATTAAAATAAGGCATGTACGTTTCATTTCCCACCATTAACCTAGCTTTTAGCTTGATAACTTAGCTTGATTGGGTTTTGCTTCTCCTGAATATTATACCCATGTATATCGTCATGGGGTTGATAACCCAATAATTGGTAAAATTTAAATAAGTGAAAATTATGGTGAAAACATTTCTCTTAAAGATTAACTAACATTTTAAATTAACAATACCGTTGAATTTAATAAATATCCAATAACCATATTTTCGTTTTATCTGAATTTATTTTGATACAGAATTATTAATTAACATCTAAGATAGTTCTGTATAAAAAAATAAGTATTTATCAATAATAAACAGCCCATATATAAAGTATTAGTTAATGTGCAAACATTCAACTGTCTTAACACGGAGCCCTTCCACAAAATTTAATTTGAAAACGCGAAATATCGTTTTCAAAATTCACATCTACTGAAGCAATGTACCCCGCAAAACGTCGGACGATTACACCACTGCGAAGGAATGCAGCACCTGGGTATTAACGTGACTCACCGGGAGTAATTGTGAGAAACGTTGAACGATCTCTCAAATGAGAGATATATTCTGTAAATGTAAGTCATTATAATTCTTTATCATTTATGGTTACTGTCTTTCAAAGTGCAAAGAAACTTTATCATCTAAGGGTAATCATTTGATGGATAACATTAATGGGAAAATAAGATAGGATGCTCCGAAGATCCGAAGATGTGATTTTTATTGCTGCTGAAATTCCGGTGCATATTATAATTGTAACATAAGACATAATACCAATTAGATGTTTCGGGACAATGAACGGAAGGTGAACAAAAAAAATTCAGATCTTTGGTAAATTACCGCTCATTTCCGGTCGCAATGTAGAAAATAATGTGAAAATACTTCCAGTTCATTTCTGACAACACGTGTAAATTTTCGTCACAACGAAACTTGTTAAGAAAGTTAGTGATAATTATTTTTTTTTATTATTGAAAAAATATATCATCGTTCAATATTTTGTAATTTTAGATTAATTTGGTAAATGAATAATAGTTAATTGTGTGCTATAGCATATGATTATAATGTACCAGTATTAGAACATTCTTGACCGAAAAGGTTTAATTTTATAATTTTTTAGTGATATGTACTTTCCAAAATAAATTTTTCAATAATAAAGACTTCAATATTTCTTTTTTATAAATAAAAACACTAACGTTTCGGAATCTGTCTCCGTCCACGTTTTATTCACTTACATAGCAATTTTTATTATACAACAAATTATAGTTTGTTTTCTGTGTCTATATCCATGAATGTTTATATTCGTCAATATTTCTTCTTTAAAAAAAAAAAAAGGAACCACCGAACAAATTTATCTGACGAAGATAGTTGAGATTTTTAGGAGGTTCCCTTTATTTGAAAAATAGTTTTCTGAAATGACGAAATAGGCAGGGAACAAAGAAGAATTTGCGATATCATACCATAAAAACTGTTGTGGGAGGAATAAACTCTGAACACGAAGTACTCCTAAACGTCGGTACGTTATATTAAAAAAAGATTGAGTTTATACTACTAGAAAATTTATTTGGAAAATTATCAATCAAGATATTTATTATTTAAATTACCATTTTATTAGCCGTATGCATCTCTCTCTCTCTCTCTATATATATATATATATACATACGGGAGCGCGGTAGCCACGGGGTAAAGCGCGTGGCTACTAACTCCAAGGATCCGAGTTCGAATCCGGCTGGGCAGAAAATTGTTTTCTTTTACACTAATATATTGGTTATAGGTTTTTTAAGTTATATTTTTAAAGATTTTTTTTCCGTTCAATATCAGTGACTTAAAATGGTTAAATTAGAATTTTAATAAAACATATTTCACAATATACCTGCAGTTTTAAAGCCATCGCAAATTTCACTACTCGAAAACTCCAACGTACCTGAAAAAAAAATTATTTTAAATATATTTATACTAATAAATAAATAATATATATTAACATATATACATTGAACAAATATGTAATAAAGCAGGATTGTTGCCGCAGGGTAGTAAATCTTAAACAAGAGAAGGGAGCATAAGTAGAAACTGAAGGTGAGATAGAAGTCCCATGAACTCCCCCGGAATACAGAATAGCTAACGAAGACAACCTCTTTAGGCTAATATCACAATCCGAGGTGTGCTCTGGATTCCAGCCCTGGAGTGCTCCAATTATTTCTATGATAGCGGAAAAGTTTATTCACTTTTACTGGAAGATTTTTTTAAAAATAAAAAGCTCATTTAATTTCAACAAGGATTTAGGAATAAAAAATCTAATATATACTGGTCGGTAAGACCACGAATCGGATTTGATTTATCAAAACATTTTATAATTATTAGTTCTATTCTCTGAATTCAATGTTAAAAAAATTATAGAGACAAATTTCTTATTTATATAAGTAATGTTGTTTAAATATCTTGAATCGCTCCATGACACAGCTATACATATCAGCCATTGTAAGATATAATATTAATAAATTTGTATTTATTTTTTTCGTTTTAGAACAGTTCGAGACATTAAGTATGAAATTCTATTCTACTAAACGATTGTTTCGATAACGAGCTAACTTTTAATCCTCCTAAAACAACTAAGGTTTAAGGTAAGGGTTAGGTGCATATCCTAGAGCATTGTAATAAATTGTAAAAAAAATTAAAGGAAATAAAGGGAGAAAAAAATAAAATCCTGATAAGTGCATATCCGAGGATAAATAAATAAATAGTAAAATCAAAAATTTTATTGAAAAATTACTTAAATCAAAATTGCCATGGATAATTGCTCTGGCAACAAAAGAAATTAGAGAAACGATCCCCATTGATATATTTATCAGGATTTTATTTTGTCCTCCTTTATTTCCTTTAAATTGTTTGCAATTGTTTACAATAATATGTGGTAAGACTTAGTTTTCGAATTACATTCATTATTGTTTTTATAGGACTACTCCCTTCCCCGCTCAATTCTGTACTTAGATGAACACTATGAATTTGATAAATTTTGATTAAAAATTAAACGTTTAAAATTCGATACATTATGTTTCATTGATAGATTGATTATAGACTAACATTGTAAATCATATAGTAAGTCATTGAAGCATTTTAGTTTGATGTGATATTAATTTCTTTGCATTAAATCAGTATTTGTTTTTAAATTTTGGAGATTTATCGCTTAAACCAGTGTTTCATGAGATTTGGCATTTTTCTGCTTTATTTCCCTTTGGTATTTTAATGATTGTTGTTTTGATAAACAACGATTCCAAATTCAAAATTTAATAGTCTTTCAGGATGGCCGAGTGGCAAAACGTTGGACCTTTGAAGTATAAATAAAAAGTGTTGGGACTTAATTTGTAAATATTAAAGTTGAGGTGATATTAAGTTAAGCTTGATGAGATAAGGAGGTAAGTTTGGTTTTCAGTATTTTACGACGGCTTTTCAAGGAATTCGAAATAATTTTTGTTTCAGATCACCCTTTGGATACATTTTACTATTTCTTCGCCTATGGAAGTTATAATATCTACACGATGCCGACTTTTCTGTTATCGAAAAGTTCATTTTTTCCGGTAGTAGGCTCATCCAGTTAAGACTAAAATAAGTATTTGACAGTCAGTTGAATCGTGACAGACACGAATTTTAAAAAAAAAAAAAAAAAAAAAAAAAAAAAAAAAAAAAAAATGGAAATCAAAATCAAAATGACAGTTTCGGATATAATCGGAATCCACTAGACTATAAAGAATCCTAGCCTTCAGTAATTTAGAAAGGTCTTTATTACGATGAACAATCAATAATAAAGTTTGTTTAATAACGGCTTAGGTCCCTACTACAGGTGAAAAACCTATACCATGTTAATTTAGTTTAAAAAAGATATAAGTTTTTATTTTTTTATAAAATCTAAATTAAATTAGCTTTGCGAGAAGTTTAGTAGTATAAAACAAGTATTGACAAATAAAAACACTATGAGTTAAATAATATCCTAATGCTAAAAATATTTAAACATTTTTATTAAAACACCTCTACCCTGAATACTAGGTCTACAAGTATTTTCTCACTATGTAGCCACGATGAAAAGCAGAATAGAAACTGTTGAGGAAAAATTGATCACTTCTATCCAATATAATTCTTACACGCCAACTTCACTCCTCAAATTTATCACTCCTCGTAATATTAACTCTTACTTAAAAAAAAAAAAGAGATTCCGGAATCCAGCGAAAATCGTTTCAAAATCAAACACGACTTTCCCCGCAAAAATTCTCACCTAACGGAAGCATTAAACTCATAACCACCGGAGGAAGACGAGTAAGTCGGCCACTATCGGCATAATAGTGTAGCCAAAGGGATTACATAACAGTGCATGTTCGAGTCCCGTGTGGGCGGCCCTTTGTGAAACTCACTCCATCATCTTTGCACAATTCTCTCCATTTATTGGTGTCGTCAAGGGGAGTTTTATGACCGGGGTTAGAAGACTCAGCCGCTCGTTATTTGTCTAAGGAATGAAGCAATAGTATGATGAAGGAGCAAGGGGTTGTGGTAATCCGAAATGGGATTGCGACAACTCGTTAGAACAATAGAAATAGAAATTATTTTAACATTAGCAACGTTAAAGGACTAAAGGATGCTAAAAAAAGTTCGTTTCGGGCCAAGGAGATATGCATTTTCTAAAAATGTATTTCCACTCCAATGAAGGATATCTTCAATTAGCACTGGGAATCGATGTACGGGGGGGGGGGGGTGCAAGTATACTATTAACCTCAACAATTTTTAATCCGTCTGGAGTTTCAATTTTTTTTTTGCGTATTATAATAGCAAATGAATTTTTAATTCATGAATTCATATCAGACCTTTTCTGATCCCACGCATCTTGAAGGCGTAAATCCAGGAAAAGCCGTTAAAAATTGTATCATTTTTTAAATATTTGCGCGCAAACGGTGCGGCAAATCTAAAAACCCTTCAGACCAAAATTGTTTCAGAGTTCAGTCGTTCTCCCCGGCCGGTTGAGACAACTCAAGTTATGATAGTTGATTAATTTCTGAAAACGATTTTGTTCTATACATTCTTTACATTACAAATACATTAATTGTTGTATACACACCGCATAGAACGGTTTTTTTATTTCTATTTATTTTCCTCATCGTTGACACGGAAATTTTCAAAACACCGTAAAAGAATCTTGGCGGTTTTTGCCGATGTACGCTTTCAGTACAAGTGGATTAAAAAACTACTATGAATCCATGAGAAAAAATTCCGTCACAGTTGAAATTCCAGAGTTAGATATGCTGGAGAAGGTTTAAAAATTAACAATATCCACAAAAGACATGACATGTAACTGTTGCGACCCATTGAATTTTACATAAAAATTCTCAAAACTGTAGACATTAGGGGGGGGGATGACACAAATATACTGAGGCACCCTATACGTAACACATTACAAAGATGCAATAACTCCAAAGTTTATTACATAAAGCGTCTATCCAAAAAAATGTGCCCGAAAAAGCAACTTAAAGTCTTGAAGAAAAATAAATAAGAAGTCAATCGCTTTGTTAAATTAATAATAAATAAAAATAGTACCCTTACGAAATGTACGAAACATATTTAAAATTGAGCTATTTACTCATGTTTTAGCTATGTATGGTAATGTTAAGATAAAGGTAACAAAAAAAAAAATAATAAAGCCTGCTTTATCTACTTTCAAAATAATAAAGAGCAATTTAATTAGGAAAATGTAATGAACAAATTGACTTTAATGAAACGGTGTAAAATTCAAATGAACACAATCAACCTCCAACCAACTAGTTTGTCACCGTTTTAGCAAAGCGCCCACATCAAAGATGAGATGAAGTCCCCTAGAAAGGGATCAAGGGGCCCTGTGGAATAGAAATGGAATGCTCAAGAACAGAGACAGTTAATTTGAAATTATTGTTTGATCTTAATGACGAAAAATATTTCTCAAGTTCGACATCAGTTGATTTTTATAAAAATAAAGGTAGTCTAAGATAATCGTCACATTTTTTTTTGTTATTTAAAAGCGATTGACAAACTGAAATCAGATTTAATACAATGAACTAGGTTATATTATATTAGATTGAATTTCGCCTACCATAGCAGATTTTCATCTCAAAGCGACTGTCAAATCAATTTTAAAGGATTATGGAATAAGGTTTTGGGATGAGTGTACAGACTGAAGATACAATATTGTCCTTAAGAATGTAATTAAAACATGTGCATGATGGCTAGTTTCACCGTTTTATAAAATAAGCGCTAATACCAAAAATGAGAAAGCCCTTTAGTAGATAGGCAATATAGCTTGTGAGAACTTCAATCCACATGGCATTGTGAGCAACAGAGCAAGGAGAGGCGAAGACTCGTCAAGGTGAATTTGTGCAATCTTTTGGCTTATAAGGTTAGGAATTTAGTTAGGTAAATAGCCAAGTCGACAGATCAGCTGGGTTAGACTCAGAGGAACCCTGGTATGTCCTACATTGGGTCGGGTCATCCAATATCAATCATGGCCAAGAGAGTATAGGGATATATTTATCCTAGAAAGGTTATCTGTGAAGTTAACAAAATTTAATAAATTTTAAAAAAACATAATTTAGTTTTATAGACAGTTCGTGAACAAAATATCGCACAAAGAGAATTTACGGAAAAAAGTTTGAACTATATATTTATTTTGATAACATTTTTTATTTATTTATTTATTTTTTTTATTTTTTTTAGGAACTTAGAGAAGTCTTATAGGACAAATATGTGGAGAGCAATGTGAGCACGGTAAACATTTGAAGTTTCTGAAGAAGAGTGGTAGGCAAACAAGGGAAATTAACATAATTTTTCATTGGAGTTAGTTTTGCTACTTTTTTTTTCTTTTGTTTAAACAATACAATCTGCCACACACAAGGGAATACGTATTCAATCACACCATATGTGCATATTAAATACAAATATAATAACAAATAAATAATAATTTATTAATTTACAATAATAAATTTGAATGAAATCAATTATTTAAGATTTTCTCAATCCATATAGGTATTTCTACTTTTTTTTCTTTCACTAATCTATAAATGGAATATTTATTAAGAAACGTATTGCGATCGTGGAACATTTGGAATTGATGTTTACAACGGAAATATACGTTTTGTGGTCACTCTAGTCCAAAAAATCAAATTTCATAAAATGGTATGTGTTATAGTGAACATATTTTCATATATACCTAGGATGTTACAGCAACATTTTCAATAAAATCGACAGGCCAACAGAAATTTAAAAAATGTGAGTAAGATCTAAGAAAGAATTTGATAATTAACTAAAGGAGAAATAGATACACCAATTTAGAGACAGGAGACTCGGAGACATCCGAACCTGCCCGATCTCTCCTGATCATATGCACACAGCTTTGTAATATTTTGTGAAAATGTTATATTCTTGGAAGAAACTAAGTTTCTTTTCATTAATTGCACTATGAAGGACCCTAAAATATGAATTTTCATCGCAAAAAAGAGTTTGCTTGAAATTTTCGCCGTTTAGGTGAAATAATGTAAGTTGTGTGATGAGCACCACACCGGATTTCTTTGTCTTTTTTTTAAAATTAAAATTAAACGTATTCAAACGTCGTTTACTAAATTAATTAATTTTGGAGGTTTTCAGAAATTACTTTTTAATGTATGACATCTCGCACTTGAAAGCATGCGATAATTAGATAGCATATAATAAAACAACATTATGAGTATAATATATATATCACAAAAGCTTAATTTACTCGTAGGTATTATTTGTTATTATTACAGCGTGATGATATAGAGTAGGAAAGGGAAACAATGGGAGACAGCTGAACGCAAGAGGTCTGCCCGAGACAATAGCTAGCTGGGTATCTTTTATTTTTTCAGTTCCGGTTCCCATGAGCAGGCAGCTAAGGCAGAGCACAAGATCTCAACTTTATCGAGGATAAGCTTTGATGGACGGTCACTGGAGTGGAAGGAAGGTTAGGGTACCTTGCTTTATTAACAGTGAAATATGGCCGGAGAATCTAACGTTTATGGTACATGCTACATGTTATATGGGCCTCCAGGCTGGATCCCGATACTTCGGAATCGCATAACACTAAATCTTGGTTTGATCCCGGGCATGAGGCGAATTCGATATAACGTTGTATTGTTGCCAGTACTTTATTTATTTCGTGTTAATAAATTTATTCAATACTCGAAATAAACAGGACATCCTTCTTATATCAGAAATCGCAAAGCAAAGATATGTACCATAATCGATTTAGAACATGACCTTTCCAGTATTGACGCTTATTATTCCTCTATTTGAACAATAATCGTTAAGATAAATTTCCTGTATATTTAAAATTCTTATTGTTTTGTTATACACAAAATTTTAATCATTTCAAATAACACAAATTTATGATAGATAATTTTATCTTGAATTCAGTTCTGAATAATATAATCTGACTAATTCATATAAGAAAATAAATAAATACGATTTGAACCGTAAAATTAAAAGGTTACTAATCTATCAAGCCGATTACTCTAAATACAAGCAATATTTTCTGAATTACCATTTTCAAAAATGAACCTTTGTAATCGGCCAAGAAAAAAAAAAAAAACCAACACCTTAAATTTTAAGATATTACATTTAGAACCCAGAAATTCAATATAAAAAAAACTGTCTGTCTGTCTTCTGTTGTATGCAGTTTCAGAAATTACCGGGTCAATTTTTTGAGATTCGACAACTGGTATGGTACTTCAACATTAATTTAAATTAGAAGGTCCCGTGGCCATCTTCTTTTCAGACGCCTCGGAGGATTATCAGGGATTGTTAAGGATGAAAGATTAAGAAAAGACGCATATCTGTTTTGGGTCAAATCTGCAATGAATGGGATGTTAAGGTCTTTGTGAATGAGTATATTTGTAACGTAATAAGAAGCATCAAGGATTTTACGTAGGATTTTGGACTGTAAGGTTTCAAAAAAAAAAAAAAAATTAAAATAGTAAAGATATAGTGGCTTAGTTTTTGGCTCGGCAATTTTCAATAATGAATCTTTGTAATTTTTTAGAAACAATAAATTAAAATTTGAAAATATGATGATTTACGCTTAAAGATATTTTAATATTTTTAGTAGAATAATTATTTCAAATGATAAACCATTATATCATTTACAGCTCTTATCACATGAACCGATCGAACGAGGGCTTACACAAAGCGACTCACTCTACCCGGAATAGGTTTCGATTTTAAATTTGAAACAGATCCAGAGGATTAAAAAAATATGGAAAGTTATATGTATAAATCCGATATCTCTATTCATGATTAACACCATACACCTAAACTAATACCCTTTATTGCATGATTCTAGCAGTTTGTAATTCAAATTAGTTGCTATCAGAAAGGTGTTTATAAAGTGTGTCCAGAACAGTTGATCACTGAACACCACAAGCGACTTTATGTAATGAACAGCCAGGCAATATTACTTAGTCATTTATAAGGCCAACCATTATTCGAAATTTAGCAAATTGGATCTTTATTGATTGTTATTATAACATAATGAGCTAATTTGAATTGATTTAACCCGATATTGAACAATGAAGCCTGAGCCAGTCAAAGCGTATAACCGATTTCCACACACATTCTACCCTTGTGTCTCCAATGACAAAGTTAATGGGATTACGTTTTCCCGAGAAGGGAGTCTCCTTTGTAGCAGAAAAGGACCCAATGTATTCAACAAATGTCATAAAAGGTAACTGTCCGTTGAGCACTTATCCATTTCCTCAATCTTCTATACAATTATACTTCAGAAGATCTAATAGCCGATAACGTGAGAGTAGGAGTCCCAGAGTGACTGGCTCAGAATGTTATGGGTTCGAATCCCACCTGAATCGGTCAATATTAGCTTCACTGTAGCCCCATGAAATGAATCTTGACATTCCCACTGAGAGGATTTGAGGTTCTTAATGGAAAAATTCATTTTGACTTATTTATATGGGATTAAACTTCCTCCTAATGTTCTCCAAATTAGGGCACGAAAGACATGTTACCAACCTATTCTAGCCAGAACCGGAAGGTCGACACCTATTCCATGGGTCCGCTGTGAGATTTGAAGCGCATTTGTTCCTCTGTTTCTAACACATTTATCGTTTCGATTTGATTATCAAAGGCTGCGGATTGATTAGTAGAGACCAAGAAGAAAAATATAGCGATATATTCATAAAGAAAATACACTAATACAGAAAGTGCTTCGTGATGCGAAACGGAAAATTTTCGGTCGGCTGGTCGGAAAATCGATTGAATGGAAACACGTTTATTTTTTAGAAAACCCAGGAAACACGACCAAGAACACTATTAGGCCTATTTTCAACAACCTTGTCATGAGCGTTGCAGAATGACATTATGAAAACTGCAAAGTTTGCAGCATAAATGGACCAATCAGTAAACTGTTTCGACGAAAGCGACGAGAACGACTCTTACCTAATTTTATAAGGCCCCAACCGCACCACGATTCTCAGCGTCTATTTCTGGAGCGAGCGAACCTTGAAATAGGATTCTTTGACGCCTTCACATCGATTTTCGGGTCGACACAGGATTCGATCAAGGATCAAGAGGGAAAGCGACTTGTAACAAAGGTTTTAGCGTTAATATTTAAATTTGAGCTAAAAAATATTTATTGCTTACTAAGATAGATTTATTAATTTTCTGGAAATACAAAGTAGCATGGAGTCTGGTACATTGTTACCATGGATGATTTAAAATTAAAAATAATTTCATATTTCATAGTATTGCGGTCGTGTAAAATTTCGAATTCCAGTTTTCGACAGAAATACACCTTTTGAGATCCCCTGAGTCCAAATAATCAAGTCTCACAAAATGAGCGAAAATTATTCTATTTTCGACATCTTTTTTTTCTCCTAAAAATAGTAATAACTTTAACACCAGCTAACCAATTTGAACAAAACTTGAAGAGGTGTGTAGGTATCAAGAATTTATTTGTTCTGCCTACAGTATTTAATAATACGGATGACCGTAATATTCATCAATAAAAATAGAAAACAAATTGTTTGAGATATGTTCTGTAACATCAAGTTCAGGTTAAAGATAAAAAATTGAGGACAGAAATGTCATTCTTACAGGTACTCGTTAAATTTTAACAGAAATTATTTCATAGAACAATTCGTTTTCAAGATCACTGCTTGTAAATTGTCGTAATTCTCATTTATTGTTGATTTATAAAACAATGTAAAACTGTACATGTAGTTAATTAGTTAAAGTTTGACATGCTTTGCAAAAGTTAACAAAAAGGGCGGATGTAAGCTAGAAGGGAGGACAAGAGAAGGTGCTTAGAAGTCTACTACATCGAAACTTCACGGGTGCTTAAATTGATTGAGTGTCGTACCCTCCACCCTCCCTTGACTACAGCGGCAGTTAGTAACTTTTAAATTTCTGCACAAGTACACCACTATAGTTTCTTCACCAATAAACTTTTCTCATAGAGGCTACAAGGGATGGATGGGGGTTGAAAAGGGGACCCTCGTGTAGGCAGGAGTCCTCGATTCGCTCGGGGTCGGCTTCATCAAAACTTCATCCACCGCCTAATCCTTATATGAGAGCGTGTTCCGGAATTTTCTCGGTTTTTCCTTGCCCTATGCATGTTACAGTAACGTAAAAACAAATTATTTATTCACTTATCAAGAAAGCCACGGTTACCTGGAGAATATGAAAAATTTTTAAGAGGGACGATGAATTTTCCAGTTTTTAATGTTAATAATACATACAGTAAAACCTCGGTATAACGTACAGCTTGGGGGAAGATTATTTTTTCCGTTATAGAGAGGAAGGGTTAAATCTAAAAAGGATAAAAACAATTAAATAATATACATATCTTCACTAAAGACCAAAAAAATCAATAATACTAACATTATACTATATATATTCCAACTTCATGAGTTTTTCCAAAATATCTTAATAAGTTTATATCTGACACATCAATAAATCTATTTTGCAAAGAATTATGAATTAGAACTTAAATCTAAAAAAAATAAAATATTAATTTTAACAATACTAAAACACTAATTGCTATGTCGTATAAATTATATACAATAACCTCTTAAAAGATTGGTTTAGCAACCTATCGGTAACCAGGGTAGGAATAGCTGACTTAATATCGAAGATCTGAACAAATGGACATTTAATAACAATTAAACTTTCGACTCAGTCCTACAGAAAAGTAGGGTCAGAGTCGAAAGTTATTTCTCGGTATTCTTTGTTGGTAAAGGCGGAACTGTTCAAAGTTGCATAATATGAAGGATTGTGGTTATGTGTTCGAATAGTAATAGCGCTAATTTACAGAAAATGAATTATTCCCCCCCCCCCATCATTTTCGTTCGTGAAGGAGCTATCAAATTTTCCTTAAACTTTGCTTTTAGAATTTCATATGATTGATTATTGTTTTCGTTATCTCTAAGGGCATGATGATATTAATGAGGATTTCAAGCTATTTTAAATAATTATTTTAATTTGATTTTGCGAAAATTATTAGCTGCGTCAACGTTAACAAATGACCCAGAAGGGTAATGGAAAAACAAAGTTCCTCTTTCCCGGAGAAAAGCCCTACGCCGTAGGGAGATTTGTTGAGGCGAGGGGGAACCATCTGTGATGGCGGGGTCGACGTCCAGGCAGAGGCCGACCCGAGTCACGAGCAGTCTCGGAATATTCCACAACCATTCTAGAGTCACGCCGTTAGCAATCCTCCTTCTCTACTGCTAACCAAATTGACAAATGCCCTCTGGTTTATTGATCCGTAGGACAACAATCGCTCGCAGTGGTGATTGACCGCACTTTTCCAAAAAAAAGTAGGTTAGAAGTATTCCTGTAACACTGTGATCCCCACCTTCCTCCCCAATAATTTGGAAACTCGAAAAGTTGGGAAATTTGATATATGAGGATCAGGCAAAGTAGTGGTAAAAAATTATTAGAAGAAGGTATTTCAAAATTTCTTACTAACGATATTCAGAGAGGTCAGTTTTAAAGGAAAAAGGCAAATTTCAGAGAATACTCACGCTCTAGACTTCCATTAAGTTGGATAATTCGGTCAAAATGGAAGGAGAACGTTAGATTTTACCCCCTATAATACGTTGTTGCGATCTCCCACCCCCTCCTGTTTAAAGGGAACACTCAACCTCCATATTCTACAAGCAACTACGATATATAAACAGTTAATCTCTTCACTTCCAAACCCAAATAAGGTTGCCAATGCAGTTTCCTCTCGTCAATTGAAAGTCTAGGTTAAGACGAGATACAACCATTCTCAATACTAAGGCCTGATACTGATGCACGTTAGTAAAGCGTGGGTTGCAGCTTCCTCTGCGCAACGAAAAAACTAGAATCATTTCGAAACAAGGTCCTAAGAATAATGCCCCTTGGTTTATCGAAAATAGTCAAAAACATAGCGACTTACAATAAAAAAAAGTTAAAAAAAATAAAATCCCTTTACTGACATGAGTATCACTAGATGATCAGTGATTCGGGAAAAATATAGAGGTAATTCAGTTTGATGACTTAATCTGAATGAATATGTTTTTCTGAGCGAATCGTCTAGATTTCACCTCTCGTTCATCCAGCTTATTGATGAGTAAGAGAGGTAGCCCTATAATAGGGAAGGGAGTTAAACATGAAACATAACCTCTATTGATCCCTTGATAATGATTCAGAACTACTAGCTCTTTTTAATGAATCAGGAGTGAATCATCATGATCACAATAGTTTTACCCATCTTACAATCCCATCATACAAGACCTTCATTTTTTTTAGAGTAATTATGTAAATTTTTCATTAATTTACAACATAATTTTCATAATCATAAACACGTTACTCTATTAGGAGGGAATAAAAAAAATCAGGAAGCAATAAAATACACAGATCCGCTTCATTCGTTTCGCACTGAATTAATTTAAAGGGTTAACTACGCACATTTTTATCATTTGGTATGGGAAACATACTTACGAGTGAATCATAAGGTTTAGTTGCAACAAGTGACGCAATAGAGGTTTGTTTAAACAGACCACGTAGATTGAAGTTTCTTGTAAATGTCACGGTTTGTAAAACACTCATCGTAATGGTTCATAATGCATTCCTTAACGTTTTAATGATTATTTTTCCATTTTACCTCAAGCACTGTTGTTCAAAGCTCAATACCAATAATAACCTATGAATCCATTAAGGATTTTTATAGGTAACTGAAAAATCTTATATTAAAAAATATATATATTTTATTGAAATTTACAACTGTATATTATATAATACATTCAGTAGATTTGATCTCAGTTAAAATAGAGTGTTAAAGGCGTGTAAATACTTTAAAATAAAATCAAAAAGAACTTAATTTGTGAATTGGTGCGGATCGATTTCAAAGAAGTTAATAAGTCCAAAATGTAGGGGGTGATAACAAGAAAATTCGTAAAACAAAAATAAAATAAATAAAATAAAAAATGTATGTGATGGATATCTATATCGCCATTTTTCTTTCGAAATCGAAATTGCAGTTCAGATAATGTTTATATCGATGATTACTTTTGATATTGATTATATAATTTTAATTTTTTATAAAATATAAAAAAAAAATAACTTAAAAACATCGTTATTTTCTTGATGATGTAATAATCATTTTAGTAATAAATAAAATTAATAATAACTATGTTGATAGAGCTAATAAATAAATTAAGAAATAAAACTAAATAATAACTACATATGTTATAGTAATCCATATGTGATTGATAATATCCGGTCTTTACACACATAGGTCACTGTTGACAGATTAATTACATTAAAGTATAACTTATAATTAGTTTTATAAATATTTTTTCCGAAATTTAAATAATAAAAGTTTACATTTACTTTATCATATTTAGTTATTATGGGCTATAAATATTTTTTGACGGATATTAAATATATATTGGTATGAGTTAAAGATATTATGTTTGGAACGTATCCCTATAATTATCTATTTACGTAGATTAGTCTCTATAGAAAACCAACTATAGCCTGATTTCTTGACCTTCGTGTATGTTCCCGATACTTTCTATTTCTGATTTTTTAAACCTCGACCTTCTGGGTTAATTAGACATTTACATGTATTAAGAGTAATATATCCTAAAAAGAACACAACCGTTTATTAATGTAGGAAGATGGTCAAGAAAGGTACCAAAAAAAAAAGTCGAAAAACTATTGATTAGTAACTTGGCTCATTCTCTACAATTCATTCTGAAACTACTACGATTCTGTCCTCATGAAGCCCTGCAAAATGAGGTGAAATTGTCCGTAACTAATAAACAGTTTTTCGCTGGAGCACCTTCCTACAATCAAACACGCAATGTCAACTATTAAGTTTCCATTAATTTTTATGACTAAACATAAAAAAAGAGATTTAAAAAACATATTAATTATTTTATAACTAGTGATAAAAATTATTGAAATAAACATATTCTTGTATTTGACCGTGTTAGATAGGTTTTACTTCATTCAAAATGCCTTTTTTCAGTATTATTATTATTTTATGATGAAAAAACTATCAATAATTCGAATTCTTTGATAACAACTCATTAATTTGAAAAATAATTAGGGAGATGTTTTACCTTTTGGCCATAAATAAACAATTTATGGTGCTAATTGAAACTAAACTGGCTAAATAATTCTAGACCGATTAATCCATTATAACTAATTATCGATCATTATTTTTATTTTCATATAATTGATTAATACAAAATAAATTTATTTATTTACATTTTATATTTATAACTATAGTGCTAGTGGCTAACAATGCATTGTGACACATTGCAGTCAACAATGCAGAGAAATACCGCCACCAGTTGGACTGCAATCCCACCTTTTTTCGAACTACGTGCCAGGGTCGTCTGTGGGGTACTTAGCACACAAAAGATCGCTTTGGATTCCCTTTTACGCATTTCCTTCTCAAGAACACGGTAATAAAGCATACTAAACCCAACAGGGAATTAATATAAAAACATTTTAAAAAAAAGAAGATAATTAATAGATAACAGGACCCCGTTAATTTTTTTTAAAAATGCAGAATTTATTTATATTAAATTTGACTCCTTTTTTATTTATTGATCAAATTCTTTCTTCGATATTTTTATACTATAAAAAATATATATATATATTTTTTATTTCTTTAAAATAATTATAATTATTACAATATACAGTAAAATGAATTATTTATAGCACTAAAAAACATATATAAACAAAGTAAAAACATATAACCAAAAGTATACAAATTAAAAAGCCTTTTCAACAGAACTGATTTATTTATTATATAATGTTTAGTATTTAGAGGTATTAATCAATAATAAACATTGATTATTACTGTCTTTAATACTCAAATTAATTATATAAATGAGATATAATTATAAAAGAACTTATTGCTCTAACAATCCATATTCTTTGATTACTAAATTACATGTGGATTTCACGTAATTTCCTGGTTACATGAAAATTTTCCCAGATGAGTACATAAGATGAACCGATAAAATAGATAATGATTTTAATTTAATTATGTAAACAGTTAAAAAAATAATCGTAAACTGAAAAAAAATCAGTGATATTGAATTTCCTACTACTCGCTTCTTTCTGTTGGTCTTGAATAATGAAGAGATTAGATGATTTCCTTAGGGAATCAAAATCTGGTAGTAGGGAAAAAAGTACATTTTTACTAAATAATTTTAGAACTCGCTAAAGTAAATGACTACTCTAAAAGAAAACTGCGAAGGTTGATACAAAGTAACATTTAAATGAAACTGTTTTATATTTTGAGTTAAGAAATCGACATGGCTCTTCCATCAAAATATTGGATATATACAAACTATAAGATATAGCTTTCAAGTCAAACAAATTTTAAAAATGGTTAAAATATTGTAAGTAGCAACAAAGTAATTTAAATAAAACAACTAATTTTGAAAACATGGAGCGGAAACAATTTTGTTTGGTAGTATTCTGGAATTTTCGACTACTGTTTCATTAAAAGTCTTAATACCGCAAAATAGCGTGTAATGGATTTACACCACTTTTGATCTAAACAACTAATATAAAGAAACAAGAGGAACTTCATTGCCAAATTAGTATCATACTAAAGAACAACTAAGATTTTTTATTGGGTATAATAATGATAAATCAATAATTTTCGTAGAATGACGCACGATGAAAGATAATTCTTCTATATGTTTTTGTTGGGTTAAGCATAAATTATGGTCTTTAGAAAGGGTTAGAAAGTCTCCAAAATATTAAATGGAAAATGTATTTTTTAGGTTAAAACAAAAAATCTTTTAATGACTTGCCTTCTGGTAAGATTTGTTTGGAGAGCTATGTTTGAATACTATAAATTTTGTTTGTGGTATTCCGGAATTTTTAGCTATTATTCTAATAAAAATCTAAATACCTAAAAACAGTATTAATTGGACTTACACCACTTAGGCTATAAACAGCTCTAATATAAGTTGTGATTAAGTATTTTACTGATCTAATAAAAAGTATCAACAAATGCGACCGGTGTCTAAAAGTAATAGTTTTACTAACGGCACTCTATCCCACGGAATACGAATCCTTGATTAAAGTTAAGTGCTCCATTTATAGCTATCATGGAAGCTATTCAGCCAAGAGCACACCATATAATTCAGAAGGAATAAATTACATTTTCTAGAAAGTTTTTTTTTTCCCCCTTCCTTAAAGCTACTTATTTCTTCGTTGAGTGAATGAAATGAAGATGTCGCAATAGCGACGAATAGTTGAGGAATGCTCCACTCAGTTTTACCGGTAATTGAAGAGGAGTAGTTGCCTTGTGCTTCCAAGATCTTTTTCAATTCGGACCCGCCTAAATGATACAGCTTCTTCTGAAAGCGGACGGCGAAGCTCTAATAAATGAGTTTATTTTTATTTCGGAGTTAATTGCGTGTAAAAGTCAAAGGAAAAAAAAAGTAAAAGGAACTCGAGGCCAACATTTTCCGCTGAACCCTCTCCAGAATGTAACTAAATCTAATTATTAACATGCCACTGGGTTCTAAAGGCTTCTATCCTTATCTAAAATAGCGGGCAATATTATAAATTATTTCCAGCTAAAACCCCACAATTCCATTTTATTTTAGTTCCAAATAAATATATATAAATAAAAATAGATATATATTTCCGTATACTTCACTTAGCAGCCTTAACTACTCAGTGCAAACCTCGGTGTTAGTGTGTGGAGGAAAATAGAGTCTCCTATCCTTCATTATGTTGATGGCTGTAGAAGAGTGGAAGGTATGGTGGATTGTAAGTGGATTTTTATATTTCGAAAAATTAATTTAACTTCTTACACGTGGAAATAGGTTCAATAACTTTATTAGCTCTAATTTAGAAAATGTTAACTATAGGAGATATAAATACAGAAAAATATAAAAAAAGTTGACTCCATTTATTAGGTTATATTTTATTTTAGGAGGTAAATGACCTTTAAAATGAGGATTATTACTGTTTGTGTTGTAATTAAATTATATTTAATTTTTTATTTATTTTTTTTTAACTGAAAACATAAGATTTAACAAGTAAAGTAATATAAATGTATTTGTTTTAATTTTCTAGAACATTTAATAAGTGCTAAGTAATTTGAGGAAACATTAACATATAAAATACAATTTTGAATCACATAATGTAAAGGATTAATGAACCAAATAAGTAAAAGTGTATTAATTAAACATTGGGAGTAGTGAACATTTAAAATTATATTTGATGAAATAATTCATAATGTTTTGTTTTGAAGATTAATAGGGATTTATTATAGTTTAGAATTGATACATTTTAAATCTAACTATTTATTTGATGTTGGGAGATTTTTCATTCAAGATACTAACAAAGATTTATTTTGTTGGTTTAACTTGTGTTTATTTAATAAATAGTCTATATATAACTAATGTTATTGCGTCACTAATCAAGTTGTGATCTGTGATATATTACACCTATTGAGTAAAACAAATATTATTATTTCAATTCAGGAGGCAAAGTCTGTATGTGTTAAACAAAACATTTCATGATTTATTCTCTTACTTCAGACAAACAAGTCTGATTAATTGTTCGAATTAGTTACTGTAAAATCTAAAGAAAATGAATAAAATAAAATAAATAATAAAGTAA
>NW_027108463.1:148364-157020 GCF_000696795.3 Halyomorpha halys
AATAAATAAATATGGTTTTGTTTATTTATGTTGTTCTTTGCTGACCGCACCCCCCGACAAACTTCTTCAAGCATTAATCTACGGTCAACTATCTACACCTCAATATTAATTTATATTTACTTAATTATAATAAATTAGTTCAAAATATCAAAAGTGGCGACGAGTATGGGATACGAACTCATGTCTGCATTTAAATATTAATTAATAATAAATATATAAATGTAAAGATAAATTGACATTGATAGAAATAATATATTCATAATGTAACTGAATGTAATGAACACAATTGTACTTTTTCAAACTCAAAATGTAATTGAATAAATTATTATAATAATGAGGTGTAGATAGTTTACCGTAGATTATTATAATAATAACAATCTCTAATAATTATTATAATAATCGATCATGATAAAATAATTAACACTACAACATCCTATCCTTATCTTACGACTGTAAATAATTCTAAACCAGGTACAACCATAACCTTATTTTAATAGATCATGTTAAATGAATGTATTCAACAATTAAATGTATTAACTAAAACAAAAAAAGATATTGATATAAAATGTAATAAATTGCTAATTAATAGAATAGAATAAAGAGATGCAGCAATGGGGAGAGGAAATTTTGTTCAATTGTTTTTTTATTTATTGCCATAGATCAGTTTTATAAAAGGAGTTAAATATACTAGATGAGCTCTTTAATGTGAAAAATATAAATAGATAGAATAAAATTATAGTCACGGAATGAATCTCGTATAAACTGCATTTTATCGGTAGTTGATAGATATATAAGTGAGACACATTTCATTTAGAAAGTAGAGTTATTACAGAACATTGATACGAAGAGATGGGGTAGCAAGGGAAAGAAGATTAGCCCCTGCGAGACACCTACTATTTCCCCCAAATACAAACAGCAACGATTTGATGAATCATCGTTCAAAAAAAGTCTATTTTTGTCTAGAATTTTGGTGCGTTATATTGAACGAAATATTGGACAGATGGAGGGGAGACATCAAACAGTTCGCACGTGTGTTGGACCGTAGTAATCAAACGGCACCCTGCAGGGGGGAGGGGATCATTCCCTCCAGGGTCAATACTTGTCCCTTCCCTCCCCTCTCAATTTATATATTTTATAGTCTTCCTTTGCTACTGACTTAACTCTCAATGGCTGGATTCTGTTAATAAACCGCAACGCATCATTTAACAACCGCTACAACAATACTCCAAGATGCGAACCGACTACGAACACATCTGTCCTCAAGTTTATAACATATTAAGAAGAAAATAATTAAAAAAAAACAAATAATTAACTATATATGTCAAGTTAGTTCAAAAGACTTTTAAGCGAAATATTTGTCCCCCATATCCTGCTTTATTTTCAACTGCCATCAGGAAAGCTTTATACTTTTTTTACCACAAAAGTTCTGCAGCTACAGGTGAAATATATAACAAAAAGTATTTTTTTAAAATTAATTTATATCACAAATTTTGATTTGGGTCTTTAATATATAGTCTAACAATTGATTATAATTAGACTTGTAATTATAAAAAAATCGCTGAAAATTATCACCAAAATGTTTCTTAATCAGTATTAATCTAATTAAAATTAACAAAACATTTTACAATAGTACAAGAACATCTTTAACAAAGACAAAGACAAATTTTGTAACAACAATATCTAAACAGTTTAATATTCAATTTCACGTTTGTAATTTACATCAAAGTGGATTAAAGAAAAAAAAAAGAAAGAAATAATTAGGAGTCATAAATGCATAAATATTACATTGATATTTAGAGGCCAAAAATACATTTTTTCACATCCTTAAATCTTATGATTCAAACTAGTTTAAATTATATTGCTTATTACATTTTTAATGAGCAATAAAACATAATAACTTTATAATATGCACAAACGATATCGGTAGGGTCTAGGTTCTACCCTACTACTGTGCGTTCTAGGAATCAAGTTTCGTGGTTATTTAGAAATATTTATTCTATACTCCTATCGATTTTCTGTACGAGTAGTGATCTGCATCATTAATCGATTTTTAAAATTAATATCCACCTTAAAAGATATAATCGATTTCTAAGTATATTATTTATTAATGTTTGAATCCAAGTTCGTAATTATGGCAGATTCCGACGATAGAAAATTAATAATTGAGATTGTATATTTTAAAATTCTATCGGTTTGGCGTAACTATCGTTTTTTGTCAATTAACTTCGGGGCTATATTTTTATGATTCACATAGCACAACTAAACATTTTTAAAGACATAATATATAATGTCTCGGTAAATAAATAAACCAATATTTGATAACAATAATAAAACCAAAGCTGAATCTGTAGGCTATCTAGAACTTTTTCTATGATTTTTACTATCAACGTTTCATTTCACCTATCTTCAAGTTGTTTAAAGTCAGACGTTCACCATGTGGGACACACGAGGGTTTGAATACCCAAATTTATTTATTTAACATTTTAGTAGGCATTTTGGTATATATATATTTTTTATATATGGTGCTAATGTGATTGGAGGAATAAGAAAAGGCGCCCTGAGAGCGGACAGAGGGGAGGGGGTAGGGGTTAGAGCCCATCTGCTACTTATAAAAACGTTAATGGTTTCTCTTACCAGCCGACCAGCCCAACCACAGCAGCAAAAGCAAAAGTGGCCTTCCAGAATTTTTTTTTCAGAAAAAATTATTATAAGTAATGCATTTCGTAAAATGGAGTATTCCTTTTTGCACTAAGTATTAAACGAGGTAATCATTCGATGTAAAAGAAATTGTGGGCATTCTTTAATCTTTATTATTGAGTTCGTAAAACCTTCATTAAATGTCCAACATTTTGAATAATTGCAATATAATATGTATTCAATAATAATGATAGTATATATTTTAATTATTCTATAATTAGTTGTATTTTACAAATTATTCTGTTTGTTAGTAGTATTTTTAATTTATTATATATGCAAATTAAATCATTGTTTGTAACACAACAATTAATTTCCAAAGCGTGTAGTTTCAGTTTATAAGCCATTGATGCCTTTACAACGCCCAAACTAAAACTATAACTATATATGAAAGGAATATGGTCCGGGTGCGGTCAAGAAAAACTCAAATAGTAGAGATATACTAATTTAATTTCATTTCATCTTCACACACGGTCAATCAATAATCTTCCAATATAACTATATATCTTTTTCTGAATAAATAAATAAAAACACTAATGTCGTAGAACCACGACGCGATGACAATAATCTGCCTGCTGAAAGTTAAAATGTTACGATGATTTATTTAAATTTATTATTAAGAATGTGCTGGATTTAAATTGAAAACATAAAATAATTATTTTAAATATTTAAAAAAACGGAAAAGTTAATAACAAATTAATAATACAGAGCGAGCGCCCCAAAACCATGGCCGTTATGAAGGGAACGGAAGGGAGGACCTCGCTGAGCCGTACATTAAAAATGTATCCCGAATCTCAGCAGCCATGTTCCACGTTCCATTTTTACTGATATACTTACCAACAACAGATCTCCAAATATCACATTTATTATCCTCGAATCGAAAAAAAAAATTACTAAAACTGACTGCCTCTTTTTGGTGTTTGGGCTGGCGTCAGCTGTATGATAATACAATGTTGAGGACTCATCCCACAGCAAACACTTCCGTTCCGCCATGTCAGTGATAAGCGTATGCTCAACCGCCCCTCTCCCCTGCACTCTTCATACATTTTATATCGCGTAAGGTATCATGTTTACGAATCTGCTCTGATGTCGTCGTTGCCCGGTAGTGGTATGGAATACGAAGTGTAACAAATGATGCTTCAAAATCCTATACCCAAGGATTCTCTTATACACGAAACATCAATCCTATGTAATACATACATAAAATGGTTAACTAATTTGTCTAAGAAGGGGAAAGAATAGCCACTCTACGGTTGTGTAATTCGAAGTTACCCAACTAGTTACGCATCTTAGACGATGTAGTGCAAATGGAAATGTGGAAACATGGTGGTAAAGTATAACATTTTGTATCTGACTTAAAATATACTGTAATATGGAGAGATGAGCGGCAAATTGTTCATCATTGTCCTTGTAGTAAGGCTGGTTGTCAATGAGAAACAAGAAACTTCGATGTGAACTATGTTGCCGCATTTTTTGGCAAAAAATGTAGGCGTATGATTTTTTTGAAAAGGTAGTTCACGACAACTTGACCGAATTATTACGTTAATTTGTTACGTTGCGTGCTAATTTTCTTCAGTTTATTGTGTTGTAACTTTTTCAATAGAATCCACCGTTGAGAATTTAAGAGCGAAAAAACTAATAAAAGACCTAAAATCTCTTTATTCGTGAAATCATAAAAGCTAAATAGCTTCTTAGTAACCGTTATAGGACTACCATAAATGCGTTTTCATGTTAAGTTTGAGCTATCTCATTTTGGAAAATTAAAAAAAAAAAAGTATATATTTAAAAAAAAAAAAGTTTTATAACTGCTTTCAGGTTTATTTATAGCTCGATTCAAAGTACAGAACAGTGATTTAAAAAACAATTTGGAGGAAAAGTATGTGCACATGTAGTTTAAATAAAATAAATAAATGTGATTGAAATTATATTTTTAAACGCCTTCATTCGTTTTAATTCGAATCGGGTTATGAAGCAAGAGGTTTCAGCACGGTAAGTATCGAAAACCAAAAGGTTCTTTCTTACAATTTTGGTTGTTTGCCGCCCAAATGGTTCATGAAGTCGATTTATCCATAGATGCAATTGCTCAGTAATCTAGCTGTGGAAGAAGATCTAGGAATACCATGTTGTGGGGTACATTCCTTATGTTAATGTAGGCGCTGGGCTCTTTGTATGTCCGTCTGTCGGCCCTAACAATCTTCCCACACAGCCCAAGGTCAAAGATGCTCGCTTCCTCTGCCTCCACCTAACATTTCACTCTGTCAACATCTTCCGAAGGGGCCAAGAGTCCGTTAAACCAATGATGTTTATTTGGAAACCGATAAAACGCAGGATTTAGTAAAGAATCTTTGTGGAAAAAAATTTTTAAACATCGCTTAGATAAGTCATATAATTATAAATTTCTTTAATAAATCTCACACTTCTGAAAAAATTTATTATAATTTAATAGAAAATGAGGTACCTTTGATTGATTACTTTGTAATTTTCGACTTTTTTCTTTTTGATTCATTATCTCAGCTTTCATTGTATATAAAACATAAATTAAAAAAATTTAAATTCAAAATTAAATCAAAACAGAAATTTCTAATATTAAATACTTTAAATATAGAATTTGAAATAAATAAACTTATTTATATATTATTTCTGGATGTATATTATATTGTAGCATATTTTTTGAAGTCCCTTAACATAAGTAAGTTCGAATGACTTACCTATGCAATGTTTTTAAAAATTGTTTAAACTAATATTTTATCGGTTTATCAATAAATATCATTGGTCTAACGGACCCCTGGCCCCTTCGGAAGATGTTGAGAGAGTGAAATGTTAGGTGGAGGCAGAGGAAGCGGGCGTCTCTGACCTTGGGCTGTGTGGGAAGATTGTTAGGGCCGACAGACGGACATACAAAGAGCTAGCAGCTACATTATCATAAGGAATGTACCCCACAACATGCTATTCCTAAGTCTTCTTCCACAGCTAGATTACTGTGCAATTGCATCTATGGATAAATCGGTTTTTATATTTTATAGCAGTATCTTCAAAAACAATCAGTAAATATGTAATAATTAATCGTAGAAAAGTAATTACTTTAGCAGTGATTACGAAATGACTCGAGGCATCCCCCCGAGTCAAGATCCGAAAGATATCCACTCTCCGATCTCGCCTATCTAGCCCTCATTTGTAAGATCGTAAAACCCGAATTTGCCCCAATAAAGAGGTTGTTCTCAGAGGTGTGGCAAGAGATTCGCTAAGCAGCGAAGCAGATGCTGTGGAAGATGTTGCATTAAAATGTTCTCACCTCCGCTATTGGTACAACTGCTTTGCGGTTGGTATAATTCGTGAAAGGTAAAGTTGGCCAATTTTCCTTTCCCTTTTGAAACAACGTCGTCTACGGTTTCCTTATCTAATTTTAATTTCCCTACAAAAATTGTGAAGTAATAAACATTATAACAGTTATATCAATAACCGTGATACAAATAAAAAAATAATGATTAATCATAGTTAAATTCATGATAAAAGGTCAAAAGTCATAAAAGTAAAAATCACGGAATTATTATTATTTTTTTAAAATAATTTATTCATTGTTATTTACATCTGTATACACATATATACAACAAGTAAATTTGCTAAATCACGAAATTAAATTGGTAATTCGTATGCTTGAATTTTTCACCAAATTTCTAGAAATGTTATTTATATTTATGATGATTTAGTAAAAAAAAGGGACTAAACACGAAATTTTGTTAAAAAATTTAATTTATAGATATATAAATGAAAGAATAACTAATCTACTACTTCATATAACTTAAACATAATAATAACGGCAACAGCCTAAAATTTATTAAACAATAGCAACAGTAAACAGTAACATGAGTTCCTTTTTTTCCTACGAGTCCCTACATGAGGGACATATCTCTAACATAAATATCTTCAACTGTCCTGGAACCTTATCAACAGATGATGTTTGCTCAGTGGTACTACCACAGCATCCGATAACCAGCAATAAAGAGAAGAATCCGAGAATGAAAGAGTAATTATAGCTTTATTGTCAAATTTGTAGTGAGTATTGTATAGAAGCGAAGAGGGAAAACAATTTAAAAAGAAAATAAATTCCTAGAATTTTTTTTTTAATTAGTACATCTTTATAAAATACTCTTCATGCCTGAACTAACTGCAAGCGGTATATTTAAAGGTTTTTAAGTGCGCTAAAAATGAATTAGACACGCTTTTTTTCCAACAAAACATTTTTTGGGCTATTTTAATGGAAGCGTATTTATGGTTTTTGAATGTTTGTATACATTCAAACTTATTTAACATAATCGGCAATATTCTGTTTTTATTCGACGCAACAAAATAAATCGACAAAAGCTTTTATAATCTAAAAAGACCAATGTTAGGAATAGTAAGAAAGAGGGGAAACAGTATTATTAGGCCGTGAACCATACTGAGGTATATCTGTTAGTATAATAAGGTGTAGGAGGTTGATTCCTGGGAAACGAAGAAGAAAATATACCCAGCTACAAAACCAGGAATGCAACAGTCTAATATGTGTCAAAGGAAAAGGCGAAATTTTACCTAAAACTAGGAAGGAATGAGTTGAGAACAATAACAGATCTCCCTCCCAAGTCGATATCATCTCAAGAAGATAAAAATAGTATAAGATTCCACATGTCTGTGATTTGAGGACGTAGAAAAGGTTGTGCATATTCCATGTGCAGTCCCCTTGTGTTTTACAGATTACAATACTTGATCCAAATTACATTGAAAATTTATATTAACTCTGAAAAGATTCGCTGAAGATTGTAAAAAGGTGGGGTCATACATCCCAATTACGGAAAAGTTTTCCCGATAAATCATTAAAAAACTTACTCGGAAATGTTCCTGTTTACATTTTCCACCCCACTTCCCCCATAAAGCACCTACTAAGTTAGGTAATTCCAGGCATTAATATTTGATAAGGAAGGATGCAAAATCCCTGTTCGTCGGCTAGAACTAATTGAAGTTCACAAAGAGGGGAGTGCAGCATTACCTCCTAACAAGGTAAATATTTCCCTCGACCAAACCAAACCCAGCCCCCCCCTCCCACTCTAGACTCAAAATGCAAAAATACCTTCCGTATTAGTCCTCAAGCTTCATCCATTCATCTCTATCAAGATACATTATAGGGATAAAAATATCTACAGTTTTCAGATATATCGAATAGTAGTTCGACATATCGACAAAAATATCGGAATTGTGATATTTTTAATCTTAAAGTAAAAGGGGTGGAATATTGACATTAATACCTATATTTCAACATATCCGTAATTTTCAATTAAATTTTAAAAAAATAAAATAAATAAATATGCAGTTTTCTCTTGTATATTTTTAAATGTTAAACTTTATCATATCTTCGTCTTGATTTCAAAATTCGAAGGTAAAATTATAATAGGTAAATAATGATATAACACATTTTTTATGTTGATACATATTCTTAAGTTGGTTTTATTATCTATTTTTATAATATATAATTTACTAAATTTAATTGAGTTGATCTATTATATTTATTGTTATTGTAGGGTTGGTCATTAATTGACCAAAACGCATTATATATTACATACCTAATTTTTAATTCATTTAATAATTTTTATACATTTTATGTCTCTACTGAACTATTATCAATAAATTCTTTTTTGTAGTTAAATGTGATAATAATAAAGATGTAAACTAAAAATATATTTGCATATTTGTTTGACTATATAATATATTCATGGTGTTCCTATTAAATATAGATAAATAATAAATAAGTTCTTTTTAAAATCGAAACAAAATATCGATATCCTTATATCGGAAATTAAATATAGATAATATGATATCAATTATTGAATAAAAACTTTAGTTTTTATAATCACCTCGGATTCACTTTGGACAAAAGACTCACCTGGAACCAACATACTAGACTCAAAAGACAAGAACTCAACAGACGATT
>NW_027108463.1:157850-177887 GCF_000696795.3 Halyomorpha halys
TTTTTATTTTAGTATGTATGTGATCATTTATCAATATTACCTATTGCCCACAACTGTGTGGCAGATTGTAATATCTATCAATAAATAAATCTAATAATAAAAAAAAGTTTTTATAATCACGATATTCACATAATAACCACGCCCCTCCTTTTTTAGTTATTTTTTAAATGTTATTAAAATGTTATATTTTAATACACGATATCAAAATATCGAGAAATATATATTGTTAAAATAGGAAATATATGTTAATTCCTATGTAGCTAGCGGTAAATATATATATAAAAATCTATTTTATTATAAAATGCCAATCTAATTAGTACAAAATATATATTAAAAAATACTTAAACCCTCTTAATAGTAACTAATTGACAAAAACATGTAAATTAAATTAAATAACCCTTTGCGTACAGATCGAACTTGAAGTTTCATTACCAATCCTATCAAATTTTACCTTATGGCTTCATTTAAATAAATAATATATGCTGATGACAATTTACATACACAGATTGTATCGGAGGACTCGTAACAGAAACGCCCTCCAGCCTTTTCCAGCATGAGCGAACCGAAATGTTCAAACCACACATTCCTAGCGTAAAAAATACAAATGGAGAAGCAGCGATTGGGGTGTTTTAAATTCAATATATGAATTTCCATTTCACCCTGGCGTTTTTTCCCCTCCTTTTTACTCGTTCAATCCTTTTGTATTCATCAGGGGTTTTGTTTTCACAACGCTTTTCTTAATTTCCCGACCGGAACCGCACACGAAGGTAACGGTCCGTTTGATAATTCAATAACAGACAAACATCTGATGCGAAAGGGAAGTGATAGATAAGGTACTGATATTCCGGAATAGTTATCCAATCGGAATAAAATGTGAGGTATCCTTCGGAGATGATCTTGGCTCGTGATCATCTTAATTGGGATGGTTACGCCCGCATCTTCTACTTCAACGAGGTTCCTCTCATCTCGAATCGATATCGCCAATCAAAGACTCCTCCTTCCCCCTACTCTCAAGAAAGATTGCTAAACTTTAAAGCCTTTTTGCCGCGCCAATGAACAGGAAAAAAAATACATCAAACGCTTCATCATCCAGTAAAGACAAGATGTCATCCCCATACAAACTAAAATTAAAATATAGGCTTGAGAAATTGGATAAAAATAAGACAGATGGATTCGGACGACCTTTTCTTTTTTTTTGGTTATCCTATAGTTAACAAACTTACTCCAACTAGAGAGGTAGAATCGAGTTTTCATTCCGTGGGGCCCCGATGAAGAGATCCATAACCACATTACACCGAACGGTTAATGGAACAATCACTGTCTTGATTTTCTGAAGTGATACAAAATTCCAGTGATCTTAAAATATGATTAGTCCAACTGTACGATGAACTGTACAATTTTTCACGATCTTCATGCAGTATAAGTATAAAGGTCGAACGTTTGAAAATAGCAGTTCTTGGTTCAAAACGGATGAACTGCAATTCCAAACGAAAACTATATTATTTTAGTTTCGTTTTCTAATTCGCCACTAGTGTCGTTTGTTCGTTATTCGCTAAATAGAGAACTCCAACCCATCTCCCTTCGTTAAATAGCGAATGTAATTTACTGGTTTGTTTATACAACGAGTAACTGAAAGTTAGAAACTGATGATGGTATTTTAAAATCACAAACAGAATAATTGAGTGTAGATTTCCCATCGGCAATGTGAACACAAATTATTTTTCCTGTTATTTCATCATTAAACTATCGATGAAAGGTAATAATTTATTAATACAGGCTATAAATGTTATAAAATACGTGTTTACGTGTTACAATGAATCAATGCCAGTAAAAAATGGGAGGATAGAGTGTAGTGTCTTCAGTGGGTCCCTTGAAATCGTCTACACTTCAAGCAATTCATCTACATTTGGCATGGGGCGATTGGAGAAGAAAAAAGTGACCTTAAGAGAGAAAGAAATGTCAATTAATTACAAACTAGTTTAAATTGTAACTAATTATTTTCCTTCAGTGCAACGAAATAAAACCGCGTCAAAAGATATTCCATGAAACAATATACGAATCCTACGGATTGTTTGATGAACAAAGGCATCTATCGTGAACAGTCGACGGAAAGTTGGCATCATTTATCATTCCCCAAACGGCGAGTTAAATTAGTGCTCCACCATTTCATTGAAGCAATAAGCTTTCGGAATAGGAAAAAAAAAATTGCAGGCGTTTGAATTTTTTATCCCCGACGTAGCCGGTTCAAATAATCGATAGTGGGCGGATGTGGCATGCCCTCCTGGGATGAGAGCTTCTTGGAGGCCGATCAAAAAAACACATCCGGACCTGGCTGGGATAGTTGCTTCATTCAACTAACATAACCAGTCTAACAGGAGAAACATGAAAATGGTAAAATTCTAATAATAATTGAGCTATAAAAAAAAAATTAAACGATTTTACAAATGAATTTCCATCTTATATTTATTTTTTATATCAACAGTAAAATATATATATTTTTTATTTAAACTGTAAGTTCTTCCTCTTCGAATCATTTCTTTAGCAGATCGAAATTATCTTTTGTGCGTTGATTTCATGGCTGCTTAACTAAATAAAGAAATGCACAGTTCCGGGTTGGCTGGAGGAATAACTGTGATCAATTGAAACGATACACGGATTTAGTCAAATGAACGTTTCCCACAATTACAAAGGCCATGTAGTCCGCAACAGTTCCCGAAGATGTATCCTTTAAAAATTTTACAATACCGAAAGGGAAAACGAGCATAGCTCCTACAGTGTCGTCAGAATACAGCTTGCAATTTCGGCTTCCCGTTTTCAGCCACAACCTTCCTATAGAAGCTAGGGCGAGGAACAGCGCAATAACAGTTCTCTCGACAATCCCTGTGTTGCGACAGGCCAATTGCGACAAGGCCTGCCTGCTCTAGCTTGAAGATAAGAGCTACTGTCATGTGAGAGCCTCATTGCCACGTTACAGCTGCAAGCATTGATCCTGCAAAACCACATCTGGGGATGAGTCATGCCTCCTGCCTCTTCACAATGGAAGCCACTCAACTGGGGGAAGACTATCTGTCACCCGTACGTTTACCAAATGATTGTTCTTTCCATCGATCCTCAGTAGTATCGTCAAAATAAAATGATTGGATATCAATTAATAGAATATATGAGCCGTTGAATGCTTAAGTAGTGAGCGTCAAACTTGGAGTTTTGAAAGATTCAAAACTTTAGTGGAAGTTCTATTTTGGTAAGAAGTAATGGTTTTTCCTGTTATAACAACTGAGAGTCACAAGCATATCCAGCTATTTAAGCGGTAATTTATGAAATAATGATTTATTTTTGTTTAATGATAATCAATTTTGATGAAAACTAAAGAACTTAGGCGGGTTTTGCACTCAGCGGTTCTCCAAATTAATTAAACTCCGAAAACCTAATTTGAACTTTGAAAAAGAAATGATGGGTTAAAAAGATATTTTAATTTTTGTGGAAATCTTGAATTATTTTTTGTACACTTTTTTCCGTAATTGAATTTCAGAGTAACTAAATTATTGCTTGATGATATACTTTTTATACTACTTTTTTGTTTTTGTGAATTACGTTTTCATAAGAAAAACTACTTACAATATATTTTTATAATTAAGTTGAAATTTGATAGTGGATCAGCAGTACAAATACCTGAAACAAAAAAAAAAATTGATAGATAAAAAATATTTTTAAAAACTTTTGTGATGTTTAATTCTTGTTTGGACCTCCTATTAAAATGATCTTATTTAATCGAACATGTTTGTTTAGTGAACATAAATTATTAAGAAAAAAAAAAAAAGTATATCAACTAAAATGTATATGCCCTAAAGAAAAATTATTCATTTAAGAAAGATGGTAAACAAATTTGCGATGCATAAATCTTGGTTGAAGGCGATCTCTTTTAAGCAAATCTTTCTTAGTGAACTTAATTTCTTATCGGGAGACAACCGAGTATATCGACTAAAATATTTATCATTTAAGAAAAATGGTAAACAAAAACACGTAATTATTTCACTCACTGAAAAGAGACATACAAACATTTTTTCATCTCCCTCGTTTACTCACATGGTAATAACTCACATAAGAATGGAATGCCATATTGCACTGGTATATTATGAAATATATAAATTTATATAAATTATATATCATCAAGCATAAAAAACTGATACATTTTTTTCTAAGAATATTATTAAATAACCTGATAATACAAGTGCAATAAAAATTAAATATACCAAAAATAAAATAAAAAAGCAACACGTGAGTGGTGGAAGACATATTTTAACAATTATCACTTAAATCTAAAAACCTCTTTAATTCGTCAATTTTTGTAAATTATTTATTAAACTGAAAAATTATAATTATTGCATTGCAAAATAGTATGCAAACCATTTTAGGGATGGAAAAATAAATTTAGAGCATTTTACTTCACAATTACTTTAAATTAAACCTCTCACTTATACTAAATTGATTCTCCACAGAGTTAAACTTCATGACAAGTTATATTTATCATAACAACTCTATTAAAACCATCTGTTTTTCAAAATGAAGATCAATTGTCTTAAAACGGATATTATAATAACGGAAAAAAATTTAGGAAAAAAAAAATTCATGTTTAACAAGAGTTGTACTAGATTGATTATCCTTTTTTAGTCGGCTCTGTTTCTAAACAACTTTCATATCTTAGTATACTTATGCAATTTCAGTCGGTTTCTATTAAACACCTTACAATCAATTTCTTATATGTGCATATAATTAAAATAAACGTTAAAATGTACTAATGTACTAAGTTGTCAAAACAATTTTTTTTTTTTTAACTTAGTAGATATTTGTCTTAGGGAGTTTCATTGTTTTTCATCTACAGTCTAAAAAGAATTCTTAACTGACTGCAATACAATATTACTGAAATATAAATTTAAAAAAAAAATTAAAACTTAGTCGAAAAATAAATTCAAAAAATATAAACTTCAGATTTAGATTTGAGAAAAAGGAAGTTCGACGAAATTGAAACAATGGAGAATATTGAAAAACGATGCAAAAAACCCAAAGAAATATCATATAATAAAAAAATACAATTACAGTCCTAAGGAGGGTTTAAAACTTTAACTCAGCATTGGTGGGGCTGTTCAATATTTGTTCTAGGGCTAAAATCAACCCCCGAACCCCAGAGCAAAAAAAAGTTCATATTTCTCTTATACTTGGAGGGAGGGGGATTGCGATATTCAGTTAGATTGAAAGAGGAAGAAATACAAAATATTATAAGAGAAAGTTTCCAATTCAATAAAACCGCAGGTTTTCTAAAATACTGAGAACATATCATTTTATTATTCTGAAATAGCTAAACACTGCAGACCAGAACATTATTGCTTTAAAATAATTGTTAAAAATATAATGTTTTGTTATCAAATGTTTACACTTTCATTCAATTCACTAATTAATACAATCGAGTTAATGTTTTTAGTTAAAAATACTGAAATAATTAATTGTGAAAAAAAATAACATCTTACCTTCCCACTTTTATAAAATGCTTAAATCTCTTATGCCTTAATGTAAAAAATTAAAAACACAATAGTTCTTAATAAATATATTTTCTCTTATAAGAAGTTTTGGGGGTAACGTTTCTTATTCTCTCCCTTCAACTTTTAATTATAGGGTGCGTCAACATTTTTTAAATATATAACAAAATTTAAAACTAAAACATTATGTAATTATGATCAATAAATATAATAGAATAGCCGAGTTTAGTTTTAAAAAAATCACTGTTTCATAAACTATTATAACAATAAATTTGTTTTTATAATTTTAATTATTATTATTTTATGTAGTATTTATAAGTTATTTTGGCATAAATTTTTATGAAATACATTATTTAGGAAGAAATATCAATATTTTTAATCAAAACAATTTTACAAAGTTTATTTTTATGATTTTAATTATTATCGTATTTTAACAACATTATTGTGTTGTATTTTAAAATTTATTTACATAGCTTATTTCTGAAATATATTATGGATAAATGTTAATAATAGTTATCTTAACAAATGTTTATGAAATTTGTTAGATTAGTTGAATAAATACGCACTCAATATAATTTATAATGAATAGGAAAATATATTATCGTAGAAAAAACCTGGGAGATAGCTGGTCTGCTAAACCTTCTGGATATATAGAATACTTAAAATGGTAAATTTGTAAAAAATTGTAAATATTTTGTAATTTTTTTAAAAACTAACGAATGGTTTAATGTAATGTTGCATGTTACGATAACATTTACTATTCATTCAGAAGGTAGACGGCATGGCAACACTGATGAGTGTGTAGAGGGTATTATGTGAAGAATTATTGAAGAGCCGAACCCACTTCCTCGCTGGCACACACACACTCACACAGGCTCTCTACACCAGCTGAGATAAACAATACAACGCCATGTTGGGCGAGGCATGACAACATGCCTCCACGTCTAAATATACAAAACGGACAAGAAAAAAATTTCTGAGGAACACTCCAAACTGGAAATAACAGATTGCATTTTTATACTACTTAAAAGAAGCCGATAATAGATCTTTCCATAACTGATAATGTTGTCTACATAGTGATGAAAAAAACTTATATAATATATAAGACTAATATTTAAATATTGAAAACTATATTTTAAAATAATCTACATGGTTATCGTTTACTAGTGTGGTCTGAAAAACTAATAAAAAGTTTTCAAAAGTATCTCGTGGTTTTTCGTCTAAATAAAAATTTTGTAAATTATAAAATTTCGTTTCAAATTTTGGCCATACAAGACTGGGAAAGCTAAAGAGAATTCTCACTTTAAAATGACTCTCGAATGTTATTGAAAAATAATTGAAGAAGTTTAAAAACTAGAAATATAGCATATTTACAATAAACTGAAAGATACAAAAAAAAATTGAAATCTCAAAACGATACAAATATCATAGTCTCGTCAATTTCGTCGAAATCAGAAAAAAATTTATCGGGTCTGCAAATTTTAGTTCAGAGGTATATAAGCTATTAAGCTTATATGTTGTTATGTTAAGTTTTTACGACATATCATAACACATATAAGTTTCTACAATAATTTTCCTAAATAGGGACAGAGAATAATTAAGATTTGCCATACGCTGGTTCGTAAAGCGCTCCATGGACCCGCTCAACTCTTAAAATATTATTACCAGGAACTAGCTAGGAGATAAATAAAGCATACAGAGTAATGACCAGCACCCAAAACCGTTCAAGGCCACTTCAGAAACAAAGATTGTTAATTTTTATCATCTTTTATTATACCAATATCACACTTAGCGCATTCTTATCAATAGTAAAATGTACAAGTATCAGATTCCAATAGTTAGGTATATGGTATTGTTATATTAGTACAGTATGTAAATATAGGAGATATACCAGAAAGCAAGGAAAAATTAAAACAAACTTTTTTTTTTACAATTTTAATCTAGACGCCACGTAAAGGGTTTCTCTTCGGAAACACGCAGGTGAGGCATACAGAAACGACCTCTTTTTCAATTACCACAATCTGCATACGACGTGACCATACTCCCAAGTTCATTAATGCATTCAAATCAAGGAGAGCATTGGCGAAACATTTTTCGTACAATTACATCTATTCAAGGTTTGTTCGTTCGAAAGGTCAGCAGATGATACAATTTTAAATCTTAATGACGATTCGCCTGGTGGATTTTTAATTATATTTTAGACATTTCTATGGAAATAGAAAAGGTTAAGCCAACTGTTGATTAAATAGGGTCTACTTTTTCTTCTGTTTTACTGAATACTACTCCAGATCGCTTGTTTGGGAGAACAGCAGTCGAGTTTCCAATTGGTTTTAGATAAAGGAGAAGGGGAACTCTTTTTCTAAGAGAGGTCATTGATACGGATTGAGATAGATTGATTAGAGATCGAGCCGACTCATCAAGAGCACTCCAAAACTTCAAAAGGACTTGGTCGAGATTGGATGGAGAATGCAGAGGTGTTATTGAAAGGAATATCTAAGCAGAAAAGCAGAAGCAATAACGATAAAGCCTTATCAAGCAATAATGGCTTATCAGAAACAATAAAATTCTATTCTTCGATAACGTGGTCCAACCATTAAAGATTAAAAGGGTGTTTTCATGGAATAATTTTTTTTTTTTTTTTTTTTGACGATTCTATAATTTTTAAGAAATTACCTTTGGCTTATAAACTATTCATTTTTCGATGATAAAAATTCCAAGATAATATTTCCTACAATTGAGTAGCTCCTTGCCAGTGCACGGCTATTTAGATATTTAAGTTCAAAAAGAGTGTAGGGGGAGGCAAAAAGGATCAGGAGTGCCGTACTTTGTAAGGAAGTACTGTTACTAGACCAACGGTTGTGCAAGGAGGTGATTTGGTCAGATTTATACCTAACACAGGGTAACCACTTTATGAGGCTAGGTGGACCCGAACCCACAGGGCTGACTCAACAGCTACAGGTAACAGATAATAATTTTCTGCCACGGCCGGCCAGGTCCTTGGAGTTAGTAATCCATTGCCTTGCGAAATAGCTAACCACTCCCACAAAAAAATTTATATGATTTTTTTCTTGGGAAAATTCTTTCTACACTGTACTATTTATATCGAACCTCCTTATTAATACAAGATTTATTTTAACAAATTTCACTAAGAAACTAGAGAAATTCAAGTGCAATAGGCCGGATATTCTGGGGGATGGATTTTAGGGATGACCTTAAGCTACTATTGGACAGTTTGCTCAACATGGCATGGATCGAGGTTCTGGCGCCGAAAGGGATGTTCACACAATGTGGCTAATTCCCCCAAGGTATCAAACTCCCACTCCCCCTCACCAACTCCACGGATCAGCAGCCTACTTAATGGCTAGATCAATAATCAGATAATGAAGATTCATTCGACATTGAAACAACTTTTATTTGTATATACTATAACATGATATACTAAGAAAGAAACTGCCCTTTCAACTGTACGAAATTGAAGCTTATTAAATGAAGAAGTTGAACAGAAGATTGCCAACAGCCCAACAGAAGATTGCGAAAAACACTAAAAGGTAATGCGAGATTTAAAAAATAAATTAATGAATTAAACCTTTCGTTATTGGTACGTCCACTGGCTCCTTATGACAATATCAAATAAAAATGTTTCCAATAAAACATAATTTTTTTTTAATAGGATACGATTAGGGATGGTAATGAATCAATAAATTTTTGCACGCACAATTTTTGTCAACAATCTTTGATTTTAATTTGAAAGAAATAAGAGTGTAAATGTGACTGGTGATAATTTTATTTATTTATTTTTTCATGTACATAGTTTGATTATGCTTATTTTCTTTATCCTTCTGTTTGTATATATTTAGAGAGACTTTATTTATGTTTTATGTAATTTTTTTGTCATTTATTTATTTATTTTTATTCTTGTTATGTTATTTTAGTATGAATGTAATCAGTTATCACTATTGCTTATTGCCCAACAATGTTGTGGCAGATTGTAATATTTATCAATAAATAGAAAAACATTTTAGAGAAATAGCTCGTTCCCCGGTGACTAAAAATAACAGGCGTGTTGAGGCTTAAAAAATGACAATTTTAAAGTTACTAATATACAATTGACCTTTTTAAATAAAAATAAAAAAATCACATTTATAAACTAAACTAATATAAACTCAAATTAACAGTGATTAATAACAAATGATGGAATTTCTAATTAGTAAATACAATAACAAATTAAAAAATACAGTTTTAAGCAAAAAATAGATAAATTAATCTGGTTAATCTTCAATGAATGTCAGAAGCAGATGAATTAGCAAATAATATACTTAATGTCCTAAACGTTTTAATTATAAACCGAATTGCACTAATTACTTTCAGGGCTCAAATAATTAATTTTGGAAACCCATGTGAGCTTATTTAACAGGCTCGCTTAATAATTCTCAACTTAACGTAATTATTTGGCTCCCTCTACCTCGGCTCCCTTGTGTATCACTTTCCCTCTCAGTCACTCCCTCTTTCTCCCCCCCTCTCACTCTCTAATATATATATATATGTATATATATATATTTATATATTTATTTATTTATTTATTTAAAGAGGTCTTAGCAGCCTACTCATGAGGGAAACAAAAGAGTTCATATAATCTGATTTTCCAGGAAATTGTTATTTTGGTTTTATCTCGTATTTTTCTTCAAAGCGATCACCCAAAAAATATTCAACGTAGTAAACCTTCAATAACACCATCGTAAAGTAGATAAAATTCCCAATAAGAAATAAACTTCGTTTTAACTAACTTCATCGTAAGTGGATTACCAAAAGTTGTATTTATTTTTTTTTTATATCAATCATTACTAATCAATCTTTTTCTCAGCACTCCGTTGGGCTGAATATAACTCACTTCTAATATCTAATATTTAATAATCTAACAAGCATCAATTTTAGTCAAGATTTCTTAGGGCTTGATATAGATTTAACTCAAGATTAGAAAAAAGGTATAGTGTGTTATATTGTTTTTTGTAATACGTCAATTCGTTTATCCAAGACGTGATAGTAGACAAAAGCAAGCATAAAAGGTCCTACAGAATTTCATTTGTTGCATCCATATGTAATATTTTATTTTAAATATTTTTTATAAACAAAAAATGAAATTGAGTAATATGTAATTACGAGTATTTTTGCTGAAGAACTTGAATTTTCTGTAACAAATTTTTTTTAACTGGAGGCGAATTTCAGCTATTTCAAAAGCAGATCACAACTTCATTGAAATGTACTAAAATGTATACATGTATATTATATATACATATATATCTTTACCATTAACCAATAATCTTATGGCTATTACTTCTCAAATAAATCTAAACTAAGTGAGGAAATCAACGCAGCTTTCACAACATGGGTTACGGCAAGACTCAGTAATGTGTCTTACTTAACTCTAATAGAACTGCCAACAATGTTTCAATGTTTCGTGCAATTAGGGCCATAATGCCTTGACCCGGTTAGAGTTTGATAACGTATTAAACTTTATTAATAGATAATAATTAATAACCGTGAAAAGATATGGATGTTATACTCAGATCGGGGATTGTCGTAGTTCAATGTTCCAAGGGTTCTTTTTGAAAGATTCGCAATTAATTCTCAAACAGGTTTCGCTATTAAGGCGTACAGGTCCTAATAAAAGTTTATTAATTACTGTAAGTAAATGACTCAAACGATGTCATTACCAATTGAATCGAGAATAGAACTGTACGTAAAACGTATGCAACTAACTGTGCAGGGGGACATCGTTAAAGGAGTCATACTTCCCAATAATTTGTAAATTTAGAACAGTTGAAAAATTTGAAAACCTACAAAATACTTTAAATTGTGAAAATAGTTGTAAAACATCATTTAAAGAGGTTAATGTACTCAAAATAACTCATGAACGCATTTTGGAGAGGTCAATTTAGCAATAGGGTAATTCAGGGGATACTCCCCAGATCTCTGGTTGAGAAATTCGGTAAAATATTAGAGGAGTTCTGAATTCCCAGTAATATATATACGACATAAAGAATGTTTAACAATAATTTCTAACATCAAGGTTTAGTGCTTCAGGATTCCAATGCCTTAATTTTATCAAGACGATAGTTTGAAGTTTTCAAGTCACGCCTTAGATAGGCCTTAGATAATACTGATGAAGGAAACTCATTGAAAAATAGATCTTTTTTTTTTTTTTTTATAAAAAAGCTTTTAAAATATAATGAAGTGTTGAGCTATGCGCCTTCCCTCTAGCACTGCCTAATTTGTTTGTATAATGAAATATTTTATAGTTCAAGTTCAATTTTAAACTAATATGCCGGCGAAACATCATCTTAAAAAATTATTTCGATTTATTTTTTTCAGAACTAACTCTGAAACTTTCTCCTCTCTTCCCCCTGGCTTTGCTTAAGTCCCCTGAGACATGGTTCGGTTATAGAGATTGCACCGTAAATTCGGTAACTGAGTGTTAGAGAGGGGAAGGGGCGGGAATGAGAATCTTAAGAGAGCATATAAATACTTTATGGCAAAATGGTCTTTCAATTATTAACGGAATAAAATTTTATGATAAAAAGGAGTTGGTTATTTCATGCTGAGCCCGAAAGACGTTTCCTCATTCTATGGTACAATATTTTAAAGCAGTATTCCGATTGAAAATTAAACAAGTAGTACAAATACTCTGACATTATGAAATATATGTTGACAGTACTTTCGATGTATACGGAACGTTAGATGCCCGTGAATAAAATTTTCGAATAGACTTTATCATCCGAACTAGAGGACACAGAAAGGTTTCCTTGATTTTATTATTTTTTTTTTCTGTTTTGAGTTTTTAGAAAATATAAGAGATATTACACAGGGAAACCTTACTATATAGAAACTATTTGTACTAGTCTTTGATAGTGCTGATGAATAAACACGAAAGTGTTGAATATTTTTAGTTTTTCTCACACTTCATATGAATGTCATATTGTAATTAATTATTCAATAATTAATAAAGTGTTATTGAATTCCCGAATATTTAAATAAGGTCATGTACAAAACTAATTTCTGAAAATTTCATCTTCATTTTAGAACATTATTAGGACAAAAAAATGTTTCCTCATAGTCGAGGATTGGACTTCATAAGGAATTTAAAAACCATTTAAAGATAATAGGACAAAGAAAGATTACTTGGTTAAATCAACATTGATGTCTCAGCGTAATGAAACTTTAATTTCACCATTCTATTTAATTTCTTAATTTATATAAACTATCTTCTAATTCAAATATCTTTAATAAAACTTTAATCACTTCCTCAGAAGGAAGAATTAAGGACAGTTCTATCAGTTTAAATAACTTTATGACACCACTTAAAGAGTAATTTATTATGTTATTAAGAAAAAATAAAAGTAGAAAACACATTAAATAAAAAATATTGATAAGTCATACAGCACATAATAGAGATAAAATTAAAAACACCCTCTTTTTTTTACTCGGCTTCCAGATATGATCGTCCAATGATACTGAGTCCGAAAAAGGTAAGAGATAAAGATAAAGAGGGGGGTGGGATACTACTCATGATCCAAAAGGTAAAATAAGGACAACTTTTTTTTCACTTCAAAGAAGACATTTTATTTTTTAATTATGAAAACTGAGCTCTCGATGTTTTATCAATACATTTTAATACATAATAAATTTAATATTTAAGCTATAATTTAAATATAAAAGAAAAAAAAGTAGAAGTATACCACAGGTTCAGCTAATAGAATATGTTTAAAAAAATTATTATAATTTATTTAATCGTGATGCTTTTACTCCATCCTGATTCGCTTCCTTCTTTGTTCTTTTATATTTAATTATAACAGTAAAATGTATTGAAAAAACATTAAAGCATTGAGAGCTAGGTTTTAATAATAATAATTAATAAAATATCATTAATACCCCGTTTCAAGAGAAAAAGTCCTTTTTTTTACCCTTTGATCATGAATTGTATCCCTATTCCACTCTCTCTTTGTTCTATAGTAAAAATCATAAAAAAAAAAAATAAAAAAAATTTGTTTATCGTAAATTAAAGCAGATCAGTTCTGATTGATAACTAAGAAATCATATTTGGTACTTATAAATTTAAAAAATAGTTTCCTCGGTATCTAAATCAGAAATTCTTGAAATTTGGAGCCAAAGTTTTCTGGATAAGTTATGCTAATAATGAATAAATATAAGTTAACAGATAGAAATTGGTCAAACATATCTATTAAAAGTATAGGCAGGATATATTATGAGAAAAATGTTGTACTTAAACAATATATCAAAATTTTGAATTGGGTCATCACTAAAATTAATGATCGCGTCCTCTTGGTACTGGTGAAGTTCGATCGCGTAATTCCCGGGGTAAAAGTCTATTATATTTTCTGAGAATTTCCTGGGTTACTGTGCAATCTTCAGAAGGTAGAGGACATTTTAGGCAATACAGAAACAGAAACAGAAATAGGAAATGAAGTAGTAAAGAATGTAATATACATACATTTAAAATTTAAGGAGTTGCAATTTGTCTAAAAACTTATACTTATTAAGTCCAACTAATACTTGGAATTTCATACTTTATCTTAAACTAAGAAGTTTTGAAAAGGTAATAATTTTAAAAAGCTCAGTCCTTAAATATTAAATATGTTTCGCCTATTTTAATATCAGAATCTTTTGGGCGATTTCTTATATATATATATATATATGACAAAAAATAAATAAAAAAAGCAGAACTTTTTAAAATTTAATACTGTTTCTTTACCTCTTTCTGTAGCAAGAATGAGGTACTCCACAAGTCTAACATATACAAATTAACCAAACATAAGTTTATTGTAAATAAATATGAGTATGAGTTAAATTTAAAAATATGCAATAAGAAATAATAAACCAAATGCCATTAATATTTTAATTTTATACTAATAGTTATTTAAATAACAACAATAATGTTAATTGATTTGTAAAAATTCATAACACAGTGGCCCTAATTTTTACAGACTATATATAACTAAAATCAAATTTCTTTTAATTTTGGCTGAGTTATTTAATAAGTAACAATTTACTTAGTAATTTCAGTTACTTAATAAAAAAAAAAAAAAAATGAAAAAATAAGAAAATCAGTCGCTTACCCCACTCTGTTTCCAGAGGGAGTACTCCGCTATAATTCAAACAAGAATTCAACCCCATTGCAACACCTAGTAAATTTGATGGTTGAAGTCTTGAAAATAAAATGTTTAATTTTTAACTAATCTATTCTGTATATTGTAGTATGTAAAACTAATAAAGTCTGAATTAGATTGCTTTGAACAATTATAGACCATGAAATAATTTTCTCTAATGTTTCAACACAAGCAACATCCATCCGAACGTATTTAAAATAAAAAATAATTATATTATTTATTTCTATCAAAATAATTCATTTATATGTTCATATTACCTTGTTTAGATAGCATATCCACCGTTGATTATCTTGAACGAGAACTGACTAATAAACAGATATCACTCACTATGTTTTCCGGATGAGGAGAAGGGAACTTACCCAGAGGTGAGAGAGGCGACGACTGGCCTAGGTCGCGGCGATGTACTGAGTCGTCGGGAAACCCGGAGCAACTGGCCCCCGTTGAGCGGAACATCTGTCGTTCGTACGGCATCTGCCCGTCCCGTCGCCCTACCTACATCTGCCGTCCCGACGCCCTCCCGTGAAATTAATTGTACACATTGCCATAGCTATTCAATGGCCACCCGCCAGTTGCTTTATCATTAACATCGTTCAAGTGACAAAAAAAAGAAAAAAAAAAAAAAGAATAGCAAATAAAATCAAGCGCTGAAACATGTAAAAAACGAATGTATTGTTACTAAACTTCGAAACTTCACTATGTATTACAGTCGTATATTCTTCGAATTGCATCAATCTATGTTCTGCTTGATGGAAACGCTTTGAGTCGGGACACAGATGCAGGATCGTGTTAAGCCAAAACTGTGGCCATGGTGAAAACAGAATGACTTCAATTTCTGACAAAAAAATAAAAATAAAGGCTGTAAATATAATTAATAAAATAAATAATCGGGCGTCCGTCCCACCCTATTTAACAGAATCTGTCTTTAATATAGTAATATGAGTGTTTATTAAATAAATGTGTCTACTTTTTAAGATAGTTCTAAGAAATATAGTGAACCGAACTACAAATTAATATATATATTAACATAATAACATAAAAACATTTCCAACTTAGCATAGCAACAATGAAAAGCTAAATTTGTATCAGAATTACTTCAGCCATTAATATTTCTCTTGACAACTCATTATTAAACACTAAATTACTTTCAAATATGTTAATTAGTTGTTTTTTCCTTCATGCATGCGGTCATGTTTTGCAGCCGTAATGAACAATAGTAGCTATAACACAGTTTTAAATACTTATTTTTGAATTTATGAGAATTACATAGTAACAGAGTACGTAAAATTACAAATGTTCCCTGCATTTAACTACACTTTATTTCATTGGAATATTTTTTTAGTTTCTATAGCCAAAAACAATGATAACTAAAACGTTTCTTCTCAACTACTTTTGGCTATGCAGGAACCTTTTAAAGCCAAACTGGTGTAATTCTACTTTTTTATAAAGTCTGAGTTAATGCTATGAATGAATTCTGAATAGGAAAATAATGGAGTAACTCCTAACTTATATAGCAGAATATAATTGCACAGATAGAAGTATCGTTGATTTCGATTAAAATATTTTTTTTTGGGCACTCAATTTTTAAATTGTTTTGCGGTTTTGTTTCCAACCACTTCAAATGAGAAAGAGATAAAAGGAACACCCTAAAACTGCTTTATTAAATATTTCGAGTTTGGAAAATATTATTTAGTTTTTTTAGAGGTATACCAAAGGAAATGCACAACACATAATATATAATTTTTGATCTAATAAATGCTAAAATTGTTTAAAATTATTAAGAAACAAAGGCGCATAATTGTTTATATCTTACATCTAAAGAGCTGACAAAAGCAATATATATGAGCTAAAACAATTAATTTTGAACAAATAGTGTGTGGGAAAATTTTTTTTGGTAGCGTGTTGGAATTATTAACACAGTTCTAATAAAGTTCTAAAACAGTCTTTATAATTTGTATGTACGTAGTTTCATTCATTTGATTTTTTAATTATTTATTTATTTTTTTTTTTTTTTAAGCAACGCACTAGACCGCAGCGTTTGCTATAATAGAATAAACAGCCAGCCAGCCTCGAAAACATTTCGAGACAAGTTAAGCTGTAAAGAATGGATTTGCCCGGGTATCACCGAATCATAGTGACCTCCACTTCAAGAATTAGTTACCCTTCGTTAAAACAACCCGTTCGCAGTTTTCTAAAAATTTGAAGGACATTTCGGCGATAATGGATTGGTAAATTGAAACGGAAAAATATTACAGTACCAATTTGATGAAATTGAACGGACTTCATAAGCGATAAATTAATCACCCGAGGTATCAGATGAAACAAAAAAAAAATTATAACAACACCTTCCGCTTTCCCTGAATGTTAATTATGGAATGTGCAAATTAAGAGATTCCTAAAATTTCATCTGGTAATGAATAACGATTTTTAGGGTGTTAAGCGATGAAGGCGTTAGATACCTCGTTATTTCCGACTGATTAAACAAATTAAGCTGTTTAATTAGGGCTACATCACGGATGAAGGGAGAAAAAAAGGGGACATATTTTATACTTCGAAACCTCCCTTGTTTTGATTACATGCATTTATGCATGTGTATATGAATCATAATCCTATGTAATATTTCCACAACCCATGCTAATTAAATTGATATTTCATATTTAAATTATGCTAACAAGAGGAGGCTAAGCACGTGGAATATCTGATTTCAATAAAACTTTTTTTTGGTGATAATAGGTTGAAAAATGTTATACACGTGTCCAAGGGTTCTTGTCAATGCGCCCTAGAAGCCGAAAATATTTTAAATAATTTTAGACATTTTTTATATTATTGTATGCCACCTTTGTTCTAAAAATTTGTGTCCAGAAGTTTATCAAGGGTCTAAAATCCAATATAAACTTAATTTCTTCATAAAAAAAAACATTTTTCTCTTTCTAGGTTGGTCGGTTCTAAAATAATTTAATACTGTGCTATTATAGTGAGGTAAAAATATACCAATTAATTTTTTTTCTCAAATGAAGAATAACAAAAAAATACAATGAATCGTATTAATTGAGTTAAAAAATATTCAACATCACAAAAACCGGTCCCTATATAGTAGACTGAAAAAATTTTCTTTAAGAAAAAGCAAATCAGATTAGGTTTTTGGAGTCCTCAGAAAACCGAAAACACGAATTTTCACAAAAAAAATAAAAAATACTTTTTATCTGCCGCATTCTGCAACATCGTTCGGCAGAAATTTTTGTGCTGGGTTAGACTATTGAAACAATTCGGATCGACTGAGGTTGCGAAGTGGACCAGATAATATTTAGTGTATTTCATGTAAATTCATATTCCAGAGTTTTTCAAAAGACGTTAAAACCCAATCCATCATGATTTCTCATAAACAGAAAGTTTTTGGTCTGCTTTAAGAGAAGCGACTTCTGGTTTTTGTGGTATTCTGTACACTCTGTACACACTCATTTAATAAAATTAACTGCCGTTTATACTTATTCTACACAAAAAAAACAAACAAATCGATTGATATATAATAACCATTAAATACATACAGAGCAAAGTCAATATTTTATTTCAACAACATGAATTGAAAATTAAATCATGAAATTGACAATATCGCGTTGACTGACGCGTGAAATTGACTACCTTCAAAGGAATTTGTAAAATATATAAATACAATTTAATAAATAGGACATGATGTGATGATATGAAACAATTATACAATTCAAACATGTCGAACAGAGGTCAAACAAAATCTAAACAATAAATATTTATTTTCACTTTTGATTAAACTCGGTACATCAATATACAATTCAATGTTATTTTAAATCTACAAGGTATGATTAAAAGATCTTTTAGATTAAATTTTATTAGATTAGATTAAATACTTTAACCACGATTAAACGCAGAATTTTGAAAAAAATCTTCCTCTGAAGTATCTTTTATTTTGTTTATTTAAAATAATTATCTGTCTCTGATTGTAAGTAGTACTAAAACATGGAAAAAATATTTTTCGATGTTAGATATAAAGTAACGGAAATAAGAGTGGACTATAATGTAAAGTGGCGAAGCTAAAGATTTAAGAAATATTTACATTGGAAATAGGTGATAAAAAGTAGTAATAGAAAAAAAACTTAGCTCAAATAGAAATTTAAATACAACAAACTGGGGGCGCATGCGTACCGTTCAGGTAGTCTAAGGTTTTCGTGTTTCCATGGTTACGACAGCTAGCTTTTTACTTTTACTTAACCTGTACATGGGAATATATTAAAGGGGAGTTTTCCTGTTGTAAATGAGAAAGAAATTGCTGTTGAAAAGATCAGGATTAATTTTAAGTCAAAGTCGGGAGGTAAGAGAAAGTTGTGATACACGCAAAATGGTTTCCAACTATCCCATTATCGTTATTATATTTTGAAATAAACAGCTTTGTCTGGAATAATTGGAAATCGAAATTATAGCTGATCGAACCTGGACGACAATCGATTATTCATTAAACCGGCCTGAAATATATACTATTCTATGAACAGAACTATCACAACTGACAATTCTTGGAGAAATAACTTCAACAATGTCCAGATGTTTTCTATGCTAACGGTCAACTTAAGCCTAGCGTTACCACCTTCACCGGAACCAGATGTTGCTCGGGTTGAAGGAAAAAAAAACACGTTAATAAAGAGAAAAAACTATTTCTAATATTCACAGCCTTGCTGCTCATCTGTGGTCGCTACAATTTTTATGAGTAATCATTTATAACTGTCATGACCCTTTTCGATAACCTATAACCTCTAAGATAGTTATGGTTATCAGCTACTAATTCTGTCATTGCTACTTATCACCGATTTATTAGCTTTATCCATGACTAAGATAAATTTTATCACGCAATAAAAATATATTTATTGATCGTTACACTTTATTTTATGTATGAAAGGATAATATATCCTGTATGCGATAGAAAAATGTTATTGTTATTCAAAATTAAAATGTTCGGAAGATGTTATGATCGTAAAAGAAGAATGAAATTCAAATATTACTAAATTTTTTGTCTGACGGCGTTTGTCCATACTAAAATATTTTGAGGAAGTTTTAAGGGAAATATCAGAAGTATATAATATTGAAAATTATTTGAAAAATTAAACTACTTATTCAAGAAATCTTAAAAAAAAGGCAAACACAAACTTTTAAGGCAGAATTAAGTTTTAAGATTTTCGTGGTAGCATACTAAAATGAAATAACACAAAAAATAAATACGTTGGTTTCAAATAACGTGAATTTACGTATATACTATATACAACAAGTTGAAAGGTAACAGAACAAGAAAAAAAAACAACATATAT